>NW_026518964.1:0-194576 GCF_947347685.1 Pleuronectes platessa
GGTTAAAATCTTCAATTTTTCAAAACAGATGTGCCCAAGATGCGCAAAAGCGCTGGAAACGGTGAGATAAGCCTATTTTTGCAACTTTGGTTAAAATCTTCATTTTTTCATCACAGATATGCCCAAGTTGCGCAAAAGTGCTGGAAACGGTGAGATAAGCCTAATTTTGCAACAATGTTTAAGGTTTGGAGGTTTCATAGACTAAAGTTGAAAATCAGTGGTTTGACTGCCATAATGAAATAGGGTCACTAATCAACGTGTTTTCTCAAAAGGCCTTCACTCAATTTCCTTGATACTTAAAATGCATACAGTGGATTATAATAATGAAAAAGGATAATTTGAAATCTTGGTTTCAACTCTAAAGGAACTCTTTAAAAAAAAGATTTTAAGTTTTGGAAACCCCAATGAAAAAGTAGCAACTGCACGGTTTCTACTGTCAGATTCGCTCTAAGTGCCAAAAAGTGCTGGAAACGGGGAGATAAGCCTATTTTTGCAACAATGGTTAAAATCTTCAATTTTTCATCACAGATGTGTCCAAGATGCACAAAAGCGCTGGAAACGGTGAGATAAGCCTATTTTTGCAACTTTGGTTAAAATCTTCAATTTTTCATCACAGATGTGCCCAAGATGCACAAAAGCGCTGGAAACGGTGAGATAAGCCTATTTTTGCAACTTTGGTTAAAATCTTAAATTTTTCATCACAGATGTGCCCAAGATGCCCAAAAGCGCTGGAAACGGTGAGATAAGCCTATTTTTGCAACTTTGGTTAAAATCTTAAATTTTTCATCACAGATGTGCCCAAGATGCGCAAAAGCGCTGGAAACGGTGAGATAAGCCTATTTTTGCAACTTTGGTTAAAATCTTCAATTTTTCATCACAGATGTGCCCAAGATGCCCAAAAGCTCTGGAAACGGTGAGATAAGCCTATTTTTGCAACTTTGGTTAAAATCTTCAATTTTTCATCACAGATGTGCCCAAGATGCACAAAAGCGCTGGAAACGGTGAGATAAGCCTATTTTTGCAACTTTGATTAAAATCTTCAATTTTTCATCACAGATGTGCCCAAGATGCGCAAAAGCTCTGGAAACGGTGAGATAAGCCTATTTTTGCAACTTTGGTTAAAATCTTCATTTTTTCATCACAGATATGCCCAAGGTGCACAAAAGTGCTGGAAACGGTGAGATAAGCCTAATTTTGCAACAATGTTTAAGGTTTGGAGGTTTCATAGACTAAAGTTGAAAATCAGTGGTTTGACTGCCATAATGAAATAGGGTCACTAATCAACGTGTTTTCTCAAAAGGCCTTCAGTCAAATTCCTTGATACTTAAAATGCATACAGTGGATTATAATAATGAAAAAGGATAATTTGAAATCTTGGTTTCAACTCTAAAGGAACTCTTTAAAAAAAAGATTTTAAGTTTTGGAAACCCAAATGAAAAAGTAGCAACTGCACGGTTTCTACTGTCAGATTGGCTCTAAGTGCCAAAAAGTGCTGGAAACGGGGAGATAAGCCTATTTTTGCAACAATGGTTAAAATCTTCAATTTTTCATCACAGATGTGTCCAAGATGCACAAAAGCGCTGGAAACGGTGAGATAAGCCTATTTTTGCAACTTTGGTTAAAATCTTCAATTTTTCATCACAGATGTGCCCAAGATGCACAAAAGCGCTGGAAACGGTGAGATAAGCCTATTTTTGCAACTTTGGTTAAAATCTTCAATTTTTCATCACAGATGTGCCCAAGATGCGCAAAAGCTCTGGAAACGGTGAGATAAGCCTATTTTTGCAACTTTGGTTAAAATCTTAAATTTTTCATCACAGATGTGCCCAAGATGCGCAAAAGCGCTGGAAACGGTGAGATAAGCCTATTTTTGCAACTTTGGTTAAAATCTTCATTTTTTCATCACAGATATGCCCAAGGTGCACAAAAGTGCTGGAAACGGTGAGATAAGCCTAATTTTGCAACAATGTTTAAGGTTTGGAGGTTTCATAGACTAAAGTTGAAAATCAGTGGTTTGACTGCCATAATGAAAGAGGGTCACTAATCAACGTGTTTTCTCAAAAGGCCTTCAGTCAAATTCCTTGATACTTAAAATGCATACAGTGGATTATAATAATGAAAAAGGATAATTTGAAATCTTGGTTTCAACTCTAAAGGAACTCTTTAAAAAAAAGATTTTAAGTTTTGGAAACCCCAATGAAAAAGTAGCAACTGCACGGTTTCTACTGTCAGATTCGCTCTAAGTGCCAAAAAGTGCTGGAAACGGGGAGATAAGCCTATTTTTGCAACAATGGTTAAAATCTTCAATTTTTCATGACAGATGTGCCCAAGATGCACAAAAGCGCTGGAAACGGTGAGATAAGCCTATTTTTGCAACTTTGGTTAAAATCTTCAATTTTTCATCACAGATGTGCCCAAGATGCGCAAAAGCTCTGGAAACGGTGAGATAAGCCTATTTTTGCAACTTTGGTTAAAATCTTCAATTTTTCAAAACAGATGTGCCCAAGATGCGCAAAAGCGCTGGAAACGGTGAGATAAGCCTATTTTTGCAACTTTGGTTAAAATCTTCATTTTTTCATCACAGATATGCCCAAGGTGCACAAAAGTGCTGGAAACGGTGAGATAAGCCTAATTTTGCAACAATGTTTAAGGTTTGGAGGTTTGATAGACTAAAGTTGAAAATCAGTGGTTTGACTGCCATAATGAAATAGGGTCACTAATCAACGTGTTTTCTCAAAAGGCCTTCAGTCAAATTACTTGATACTTAAAATGCATACAGTGGATTATAATAATGAAAAAGGATAATTTGAAATCTTGGTTTCAACTCTAAAGGAACTCTTTAAAAAAAAGATTTTAAGTTTTGGAAACCCCAATGAAAAAGTAGCAACTGCACGGTTTCTACTGTCAGATTGGCTCTAAGTGCCAAAAAGTGCTGGAAACGGGGAGATAAGCCTATTTTTGCAACAATGGTTAAAATCTTCAATTTTTCATCACAGATGTGCCCAAGATGCACAAAAGCGCTGGAAACGGTGAGATAAGCCTATTTTTGCAACTTTGGTTAAAATCTTCAATTTTTCATCACAGATGTGCCCAAGATGCACAAAAGCGCTGGAAACGGTGAGATAAGCCTATTTTTGCAACTTTGGTTAAAATCTTCAATTTTTCATCACAGATGTGCCCAAGATGCGCAAAAGCGCTGGAAACGGTGAGATAAGCCTATTTTTGCAACTTTGGTTAAAATCTTAAATTTTTCATCACAGATGTGCCCAAGATGCCCAAAAGCGCTGGAAACGGTGAGATAAGCCTATTTTTGCAACTTTGGTTAAAATCTTCATTTTTTCATCACAGATATGCCCAAGGTGCACAAAAGTGCTGGAAACGGTGAGATAAGCCTAATTTTGCAACAATGTTTAAGGTTTGGAGGTTTCATAGACTAAAGTCGAAAATCAGTGGTTTGACTGCCATAATGAAATAGGGTCACTAATCAACGTGTTTTCTCAAAAGGCCTTCAGTCAAATTCCTTGATACTTAAAATGCATACAGTGGATTATAATAATGAAAAAGGATAATTTGAAATCTTGGTTTCAACTCTAAAGGAACTCTTTAAAAAAAAGATTTTAAGTTTTGGAAACCCAAATGAAAAAGTAGCAACTGCACGGTTTCTACTGTCAGATTGGCTCTAAGTGCCAAAAAGTGCTGGAAACGGGGAGCTAAGCCTATTTTTGCAACAATGGTTAAAATCTTCAATTTTTCATCACAGATGTGTCCAAGATGCACAAAAGCGCTGGAAACGGTGAGATAAGCCTATTTTTGCAACTTTGGTTAAAATCTTCAATTTTTCATCACAGATGTGCCCAAGATGCACAAAAGCGCTGGAAACGGTGAGATAAGCCTATTTTTGCAACTTTGGTTAAAATCTTAAATTTTTCATCACAGATGTGCCCAAGATGCCCAAAAGCGCTGGAAACGGTGAGATAAGCCTATTTTTGCAACTTTGGTTAAAATCTTCATTTTTTCATCACAGATATGCCCAAGGTGCGCAAAAGTGCTGGAAACGGTGAGATAAGCCTAATTTTGCAACAATGTTTAAGGTTTGGAGGTTTCATAGACTAAAGTTGAAAATCAGTGGTTTGACTGCCATAATGAAATAGGGTCACTAATCAACGTGTTTTCTCAAAAGGCCTTCACTCAATTTCCTTGATACTTAAAATGCATACAGTGGATTATAATAATGAAAAAGGATAATTTGAAATCTTGGTTTCAACTCTAAAGGAACTCTTTAAAAAAAAGATTTTAAGTTTTGGAAACCCCAATGAAAAAGTAGCAACTGCACGGTTTCTACTGTCAGATTCGCTCTAAGTGCCAAAAAGTGCTGGAAACGGGGAGATAAGCCTATTTTTGCAACAATGGTTAAAATCTTCAATTTTTCATCACAGATGTGTCCAAGATGCACAAAAGCGCTGGAAACGGTGAGATAAGCCTATTTTTGCAACTTTGGTTAAAATCTTCAATTTTTCATCACAGATGTGCCCAAGATGCACAAAAGCGCTGGAAACGGTGAGATAAGCCTATTTTTGCAACTTTGGTTAAAATCTTCAATTTTTCATCACAGATGTGCCCAAGATGCGCAAAAGCTCTGGAAACGGTGAGATAAGCCTATTTTTGCAACTTTGGTTAAAATCTTCATTTTTTCATCACAGATATGCCCAAGGTGCACAAAAGTGCTGGAAACGGTGAGATAAGCCTAATTTTGCAACAATGTTTAAGGTTTGGAGGTTTCATAGACTAAAGTTGAAAATCAGTGGTTTGACTGCCATAATGAAATAGGGTCACTAATCAACGTGTTTTCTCAAAAGGCCTTCAGTCAAATTCCTTGATACTTAAAATGCATACAGTGGATTATAATAATGAAAAAGGATAATTTGAAATCTTGGTTTCAACTCTAAAGGAACTCTTTAAAAAAAAGATTTTAAGTTTTGGAAACCCAAATGAAAAAGTAGCAACTGCACGGTTTCTACTGTCAGATTGGCTCTAAGTGCCAAAAAGTGCTGGAAACGGGGAGATAAGCCTATTTTTGCAACAATGGTTAAAATCTTCAATTTTTCATCACAGATGTGTCCAAGATGCACAAAAGCGCTGGAAACGGTGAGATAAGCCTATTTTTGCAACTTTGGTTAAAATCTTCAATTTTTCATCACAGATGTGCCCAAGATGCACAAAAGCGCTGGAAACGGTGAGATAAGCCTATTTTTGCAACTTTGGTTAAAATCTTCAATTTTTCATCACAGATGTGCCCAAGATGCGCAAAAGCTCTGGAAACGGTGAGATAAGCCTATTTTTGCAACTTTGGTTAAAATCTTAAATTTTTCATCACAGATGTGCCCAAGATGCGCAAAAGCGCTGGAAACGGTGAGATAAGCCTATTTTTGCAACTTTGGTTAAAATCTTCATTTTTTCATCACAGATATGCCCAAGGTGCACAAAAGTGCTGGAAACGGTGAGATAAGCCTAATTTTGCAACAATGTTTAAGGTTTGGAGGTTTCATAGACTAAAGTTGAAAATCAGTGGTTTGACTGCCATAATGAAAGAGGGTCACTAATCAACGTGTTTTCTCAAAAGGCCTTCAGTCAAATTCCTTGATACTTAAAATGCATACAGTGGATTATAATAATGAAAAAGGATAATTTGAAATCTTGGTTTCAACTCTAAAGGAACTCTTTAAAAAAAAGATTTTAAGTTTTGGAAACCCCAATGAAAAAGTAGCAACTGCACGGTTTCTACTGTCAGATTCGCTCTAAGTGCCAAAAAGTGCTGGAAACGGGGAGATAAGCCTATTTTTGCAACAATGGTTAAAATCTTCAATTTTTCATGACAGATGTGCCCAAGATGCACAAAAGCGCTGGAAACGGTGAGATAAGCCTATTTTTGCAACTTTGGTTAAAATCTTCAATTTTTCATCACAGATGTGCCCAAGATGCGCAAAAGCTCTGGAAACGGTGAGATAAGCCTATTTTTGCAACTTTGGTTAAAATCTTCAATTTTTCAAAACAGATGTGCCCAAGATGCGCAAAAGCGCTGGAAACGGTGAGATAAGCCTATTTTTGCAACTTTGGTTAAAATCTTCATTTTTTCATCACAGATATGCCCAAGGTGCACAAAAGTGCTGGAAACGGTGAGATAAGCCTAATTTTGCAACAATGTTTAAGGTTTGGAGGTTTCATAGACTAAAGTTGAAAATCAGTGGTTTGACTGCCATAATGAAATAGGGTCACTAATCAACGTGTTTTCTCAAAAGGCCTTCAGTCAAATTCCTTGATACTTAAAATGCATACAGTGGATTATAATAATGAAAAAGGATAATTTGAAATCTTGGTTTCAACTCTAAAGGAACTCTTTAAAAAAAAGATTTTAAGTTTTGGAAACCCCAATGAAAAAGTAGCAACTGCACGGTTTCTACTGTCAGATTGGCTCTAAGTGCCAAAAAGTGCTGGAAACGGGGAGATAAGCCTATTTTTGCAACAATGGTTAAAATCTTCAATTTTTCATCACAGATGTGCCCAAGATGCACAAAAGCGCTGGAAACGGTGAGATAAGCCTATTTTTGCAACTTTGGTTAAAATCTTCAATTTTTCATCACAGATGTGCCCAAGATGCACAAAAGCGCTGGAAACGGTGAGATAAGCCTATTTTTGCAACTTTGGTTAAAATCTTCAATTTTTCATCACAGATGTGCCCAAGATGCGCAAAAGCGCTGGAAACGGTGAGATAAGCCTATTTTTGCAACTTTGGTTAAAATCTTAAATTTTTCATCACAGATGTGCCCAAGATGCCCAAAAGCGCTGGAAACGGTGAGATAAGCCTATTTTTGCAACTTTGGTTAAAATCTTAAATTTTTCATCACAGATGTGCCCAAGATGCCCAAAAGCGCTGGAAACGGTGAGATAAGCCTATTTTTGCAACTTTGGTTAAAATCTTCATTTTTTCATCACAGATATGCCCAAGGTGCACAAAAGTGCTGGAAACGGTGAGATAAGCCTAATTTTGCAACAATGTTTAAGGTTTGGAGGTTTCATAGACTAAAGTTGAAAATCAGTGGTTTGACTGCCATAATGAAATAGGGTCACTAATCAACGTGTTTTCTCAAAAGGCCTTCACTCAATTTCCTTGATACTTAAAATGCATACAGTGGATTATAATAATGAAAAAGGATAATTTGAAATCTTGGTTTCAACTCTAAAGGAACTCTTTAAAAAAAAGATTTTAAGTTTTGGAAACCCCAATGAAAAAGTAGCAACTGCACGGTTTCTACTGTCAGATTCGCTCTAAGTGCCAAAAAGTGCTGGAAACGGGGAGATAAGCCTATTTTTGCAACAATGGTTAAAATCTTAAATTTTTCATCACAGATGTGCCCAAGATGCGCAAAAGCGCTGGAAACGGTGAGATAAGCCTATTTTTGCAACTTTGGTTAAAATCTTCATTTTTTCATCACAGATATGCCCAAGGTGCACAAAAGTGCTGGAAACGGTGAGATAAGCCTAATTTTGCAACAATGTTTAAGGTTTGGAGGTTTCATAGACTAAAGTTGAAAATCAGTGGTTTGACTGCCATAATGAAAGAGGGTCACTAATCAACGTGTTTTCTCAAAAGGCCTTCAGTCAAATTCCTTGATACTTAAAATGCATACAGTGGATTATAATAATGAAAAAGGATAATTTGAAATCTTGGTTTCAACTCTAAAGGAACTCTTTAAAAAAAAGATTTTAAGTTTTGGAAACCCCAATGAAAAAGTAGCAACTGCACGGTTTCTACTGTCAGATTCGCTCTAAGTGCCAAAAAGTGCTGGAAACGGGGAGATAAGCCTATTTTTGCAACAATGGTTAAAATCTTCAATTTTTCATGACAGATGTGCCCAAGATGCACAAAAGCGCTGGAAACGGTGAGATAAGCCTATTTTTGCAACTTTGGTTAAAATCTTCAATTTTTCATCACAGATGTGCCCAAGATGCGCAAAAGCTCTGGAAACGGTGAGATAAGCCTATTTTTGCAACTTTGGTTAAAATCTTCAATTTTTCAAAACAGATGTGCCCAAGATGCGCAAAAGCGCTGGAAACGGTGAGATAAGCCTATTTTTGCAACTTTGGTTAAAATCTTCATTTTTTCATCACAGATATGCCCAAGGTGCACAAAAGTGCTGGAAACGGTGAGATAAGCCTAATTTTGCAACAATGTTTAAGGTTTGGAGGTTTCATAGACTAAAGTTGAAAATCAGTGGTTTGACTGCCATAATGAAATAGGGTCACTAATCAACGTGTTTTCTCAAAAGGCCTTCAGTCAAATTCCTTGATACTTAAAATGCATACAGTGGATTATAATAATGAAAAAGGATAATTTGAAATCTTGGTTTCAACTCTAAAGGAACTCTTTAAAAAAAAGATTTTAAGTTTTGGAAACCCCAATGAAAAAGTAGCAACTGCACGGTTTCTACTGTCAGATTGGCTCTAAGTGCCAAAAAGTGCTGGAAACGGGGAGATAAGCCTATTTTTGCAACAATGGTTAAAATCTTCAATTTTTCATCACAGATGTGCCCAAGATGCACAAAAGCGCTGGAAACGGTGAGATAAGCCTATTTTTGCAACTTTGGTTAAAATCTTCAATTTTTCATCACAGATATGCCCAAGATGCACAAAAGCGCTGGAAACGGTGAGATAAGCCTATTTTTGCAACTTTGGTTAAAATCTTCAATTTTTCATCACAGATGTGCCCAAGATGCGCAAAAGCGCTGGAAACGGTGAGATAAGCCTATTTTTGCAACTTTGGTTAAAATCTTAAATTTTTCATCACAGATGTGCCCAAGATGCACAAAAGCGCTGGAAACGGTGAGATAAGCCTATTTTTGCAACTTTGGTTAAAATCTTCATTTTTTCATCACAGATATGCCCAAGGTGCACAAAAGTGCTGGAAACGGTGAGATAAGCCTAATTTTGCAACAATGTTTAAGGTTTGGAGGTTTCATAGACTAAAGTTGAAAATCAGTGGTTTGACTGCCATAATGAAATAGGGTCACTAATCAACGTGTTTTCTCAAAAGGCCTTCACTCAATTTCCTTGATACTTAAAATGCATACAGTGGATTATAATAATGAAAAAGGATAATTTGAAATCTTGGTTTCAACTCTAAAGGAACTCTTTAAAAAAAAGATTTTAAGTTTTGGAAACCCCAATGAAAAAGTAGCAACTGCACGGTTTCTACTGTCAGATTCGCTCTAAGTGCCAAAAAGTGCTGGAAACGGGGAGATAAGCCTATTTTTGCAACAATGGTTAAAATCTTCAATTTTTCATCACAGATGTGTCCAAGATGCACAAAAGCGCTGGAAACGGTGAGATAAGCCTATTTTTGCAACTTTGGTTAAAATCTTCAATTTTTCATCACAGATGTGCCCAAGATGCGCAAAAGCTCTGGAAACGGTGAGATAAGCCTATTTTTGCAACTTTGGTTAAAATCTTCATTTTTTCATCACAGATATGCCCAAGGTGCACAAAAGTGCTGGAAACGGTGAGATAAGCCTAATTTTGCAACTTTGGTTAAAATCTTCAATTTTTCATCACAGATGTGCCCAAGATGCACAAAAGCGCTGGAAACGGTGAGATAAGCCTATTTTTGCAACTTTGGTTAAAATCTTCAATTTTTCATCACAGATATGCCCAAGATGCACAAAAGCGCTGGAAACGGTGAGATAAGCCTATTTTTGCAACTTTGGTTAAAATCTTCAATTTTTCATCACAGATGTGCCCAAGATGCGCAAAAGCGCTGGAAACGGTGAGATAAGCCTATTTTTGCAACTTTGGTTAAAATCTTAAATTTTTCATCACAGATGTGCCCAAGATGCACAAAAGCGCTGGAAACGGTGAGATAAGCCTATTTTTGCAACTTTGGTTAAAATCTTCATTTTTTCATCACAGATATGCCCAAGGTGCACAAAAGTGCTGGAAACGGTGAGATAAGCCTAATTTTGCAACAATGTTTAAGGTTTGGAGGTTTCATAGACTAAAGTTGAAAATCAGTGGTTTGACTGCCATAATGAAATAGGGTCACTAATCAACGTGTTTTCTCAAAAGGCCTTCACTCAATTTCCTTGATACTTAAAATGCATACAGTGGATTATAATAATGAAAAAGGATAATTTGAAATCTTGGTTTCAACTCTAAAGGAACTCTTTAAAAAAAAGATTTTAAGTTTTGGAAACCCCAATGAAAAAGTAGCAACTGCACGGTTTCTACTGTCAGATTCGCTCTAAGTGCCAAAAAGTGCTGGAAACGGGGAGATAAGCCTATTTTTGCAACAATGGTTAAAATCTTCAATTTTTCATCACAGATGTGTCCAAGATGCACAAAAGCGCTGGAAACGGTGAGATAAGCCTATTTTTGCAACTTTGGTTAAAATCTTCAATTTTTCATCACAGATGTGCCCAAGATGCACAAAAGCGCTGGAAACGGTGAGATAAGCCTATTTTTGCAACTTTGGTTAAAATCTTCAATTTTTCATCACAGATGTGCCCAAGATGCGCAAAAGCTCTGGAAACGGTGAGATAAGCCTATTTTTGCAACTTTGGTTAAAATCTTCATTTTTTCATCACAGATATGCCCAAGGTGCACAAAAGTGCTGGAAACGGTGAGATAAGCCTAATTTTGCAACAATGTTTAAGGTTTGGAGGTTTCATAGACTAAAGTTGAAAATCAGTGGTTTGACTGCCATAATGAAATAGGGTCACTAATCAACGTGTTTTCTCAAAAGGCCTTCACTCAATTTCCTTGATACTTAAAATGCATACAGTGGATTATAATAATGAAAAAGGATAATTTGAAATCTTGGTTTCAACTCTAAAGGAACTCTTTAAAAAAAAGATTTTAGGTCTTGGAAACCCCAATGAAAAAGTAGCAACTGCACGGTTTCTACTGTCAGATTCGCTCTAAGTGCCAAAAAGTGCTGGAAACGGGGAGATAAGCCTATTTTTGCAACAATGGTTAAAATCTTCAATTTTTCATCACAGATGTGCCCAAGATGCACAAAAGCGCTGGAAACGGTGAGATAAGCCTATTTTTGCAACTTTGGTTAAAATCTTCAATTTTTCATCACAGATGTGCCCAAGATGCACAAAAGCGCTGGAAACGGTGAGATAAGCCTATTTTTGCAACTTTGGTTAAAATCTTCAATTTTTCATCACAGATGTGCCCAAGATGCACAAAAGCGCTGGAAACGGTGAGATAAGCCTATTTTTGCAACTTTGGTTAAAATCTTCATTTTTTCATCACAGATATGCCCAAGGTGCACAAAAGTGCTGGAAACGGTGAGATAAGCCTAATTTTGCAACAATGTTTAAGGTTTGGAGGTTTCATAGACTAAAGTTGAAAATCAGTGGTTTGACTGCCATAATGAAATAGGGTCACTAATCAACGTGTTTTCTCAAAAGGCCTTCACTCAATTTCCTTGATACTTAAAATGCATACAGTGGATTATAATAATGAAAAAGGATAATTTGAAATCTTGGTTTCAACTCTAAAGGAACTCTTTAAAAAAAAGATTTTAGGTCTTGGAAACCCCAATGAAAAAGTAGCAACTGCACGGTTTCTACTGTCAGATTCGCTCTAAGTGCCAAAAAGTGCTGGAAACGGGGAGATAAGCCTATTTTTGCAACAATGGTTAAAATCTTCAATTTTTCATCACAGATGTGCCCAAGATGCACAAAAGCGCTGGAAACGGTGAGATAAGCCTATTTTTGCAACTTTGGTTAAAATCTTCAATTTTTCATCACAGATGTGCCCAAGATGCACAAAAGCGCTGGAAACGGTGAGATAAGCCTATTTTTGCAACTTTGGTTAAAATCTTCAATTTTTCATCACAGATGTGCCCAAGATGCACAAAAGCGCTGGAAACGGTGAGATAAGCCTATTTTTGCAACTTTGGTTAAAATCTTCATTTTTTCATCACAGATATGCCCAAGGTGCACAAAAGTGCTGGAAACGGTGAGATAAGCCTAATTTTGCAACAATGTTTAAGGTTTGGAGGTTTCATAGACTAAAGTTGAAAATCAGTGGTTTGACTGCCATAATGAAATAGGGTCACTAATCAACGTGTTTTCTCAAAAGGCCTTCACTCAATTTCCTTGATACTTAAAATGCATACAGTGGATTATAATAATGAAAAAGGATAATTTGAAATCTTGGTTTCAACTCTAAAGGAACTCTTTAAAAAAAAGATTTTAGGTCTTGGAAACCCCAATGAAAAAGTAGCAACTGCACGGTTTCTACTGTCAGATTCGCTTTAAGTGCCAAAAAGTGCTGGAAACGGGGAGATAAGCCTATTTTTGCAACAATGGTTAAAATCTTCAATTTTTCATCACAGATGTGCCCAAGATGCACAAAAGCGCTGGAAACGGTGAGATAAGCCTATTTTTGCAACTTTGGTTAAAATCTTCAATTTTTCATCACAGATGTGCCCAAGATGCACAAAAGCGCTGGAAACGGTGAGATAAGCCTATTTTTGCAACTTTGGTTAAAATCTTCAATTTTTCATCACAGATGTGCCCAAGATGCACAAAAGCGCTGGAAACGGTGAGATAAGCCTATTTTTGCAACTTTGGTTAAAATCTTCATTTTTTCATCACAGATATGCCCAAGGTGCACAAAAGTGCTGAAAACGGTGAGATAAGCCTAATTTTGCAACAATGTTTAAGGTTTGGAGGTTTCATAGACTAAAGTTGAAAATCAGTGGTTTGACTGCCATAATGAAATAGGGTCACTAATCAACGTGTTTTCTCAAAAGGCCTTCAGTCAAATTCCTTGATACTTAAAATGCATACAGTGGATTATAATAATGAAAAAGGATAATTTGAAATCTTGGTTTCAACTCTAAAGGAACTCTTTAAAAAAAAGATTTTAAGTTTTGGAAACCCCAATGAAAAAGTAGCAACTGCACGGTTTCTACTGTCAGATTCGCTCTAAGTGCCAAAAAGTGCTGGAAACGGGGAGATAAGCCTATTTTTGCAACAATGGTTAAAATCTTCAATTTTTCATCACAGATGTGTCCAAGATGCACAAAAGCGCTGGAAACGGTGAGATAAGCCTATTTTTGCAACTTTGGTTAAAATCTTCAATTTTTCATCACAGATGTGCCCAAGATGCACAAAAGCGCTGGAAACGGTGAGATAAGCCTATTTTTGCAACTTTGGTTAAAATCTTCATTTTTTCATCACAGATATGCCCAAGGTGCACAAAAGTGCTGGAAACGGTGAGATAAGCCTAATTTTGCAACAATGTTTAAGGTTTGGAGGTTTCATAGACTAAAGTTGAAAATCAGTGGTTTGACTGCCATAATGAAATAGGGTCACTAATCAACGTGTTTTCTCAAAAGGCCTTCACTCAATTTCCTTGATACTTAAAATGCATACAGTGGATTATAATAATGAAAAAGGATAATTTGAAATCTTGGTTTCAACTCTAAAGGAACTCTTTAAAAAAAAGATTTTAGGTCTTGGAAACCCCAATGAAAAAGTAGCAACTGCACGGTTTCTACTGTCAGATTCGCTCTAAGTGCCAAAAAGTGCTGGAAACGGGGAGATAAGCCTATTTTTGCAACAATGGTTAAAATCTTCAATTTTTCATCACAGATGTGCCCAAGATGCACAAAAGCGCTGGAAACGGTGAGATAAGCCTATTTTTGCAACTTTGGTTAAAATCTTCAATTTTTCATCACAGATGTGCCCAAGATGCACAAAAGCGCTGGAAACGGTGAGATAAGCCTATTTTTGCAACTTTGGTTAAAATCTTCAATTTTTCATCACAGATGTGCCCAAGATGCGCAAAAGCGCTGGAAACGGTGAGATAAGCCTATTTTTGCAACTTTGGTTAAAATCTTAAATTTTTCATCACAGATGTGCCCAAGATGCACAAAAGCGCTGGAAACGGTGAGATAAGCCTATTTTTGCAACTTTGGTTAAAATCTTCATTTTTTCATCACAGATATGCCCAAGGTGCACAAAAGTGCTGGAAACGGTGAGATAAGCCTAATTTTGCAACAATGTTTAAGGTTTGGAGGTTTCATAGACTAAAGTTGAAAATCAGTGGTTTGACTGCCATAATGAAATAGGGTCACTAATCAACGTGTTTTCTCAAAAGGCCTTCACTCAATTTCCTTGATACTTAAAATGCATACAGTGGATTATAATAAT
This sequence comes from Pleuronectes platessa, assembly GCF_947347685.1. Classification (NCBI taxonomy): domain Eukaryota; kingdom Metazoa; phylum Chordata; class Actinopteri; order Pleuronectiformes; family Pleuronectidae; genus Pleuronectes; species Pleuronectes platessa. Next base: position 14,226 of record NW_026518964.1, read on the forward strand.
GAAAAAGGATAATTTGAAATCTTGGTTTCAACTCTAAAGGAACTCTTTAAAAAAAAGATTTTAAGTTTTGGAAACCCCAATGAAAAAGTAGCAACTGCACGGTTTCTACTGTCAGATTCGCTCTAAGTGCCAAAAAGTGCTGGAAACGGGGAGATAAGCCTATTTTTGCAACAATGGTTAAAATCTTCAATTTTTCATCACAGATGTGTCCAAGATGCACAAAAGCGCTGGAAACGGTGAGATAAGCCTATTTTTGCAACTTTGGTTAAAATCTTCAATTTTTCATCACAGATGTGCCCAAGATGCACAAAAGCGCTGGAAACGGTGAGATAAGCCTATTTTTGCAACTTTGGTTAAAATCTTCAATTTTTCATCACAGATGTGCCCAAGATGCGCAAAAGCTCTGGAAACGGTGAGATAAGCCTATTTTTGCAACTTTGGTTAAAATCTTCATTTTTTCATCACAGATATGCCCAAGGTGCACAAAAGTGCTGGAAACGGTGAGATAAGCCTAATTTTGCAACAATGTTTAAGGTTTGGAGGTTTCATAGACTAAAGTTGAAAATCAGTGGTTTGACTGCCATAATGAAATAGGGTCACTAATCAACGTGTTTTCTCAAAAGGCCTTCACTCAATTTCCTTGATACTTAAAATGCATACAGTGGATTATAATAATGAAAAAGGATAATTTGAAATCTTGGTTTCAACTCTAAAGGAACTCTTTAAAAAAAAGATTTTAGGTCTTGGAAACCCCAATGAAAAAGTAGCAACTGCACGGTTTCTACTGTCAGATTCGCTCTAAGTGCCAAAAAGTGCTGGAAACGGGGAGATAAGCCTATTTTTGCAACAATGGTTAAAATCTTCAATTTTTCATCACAGATGTGCCCAAGATGCACAAAAGCGCTGGAAACGGTGAGATAAGCCTATTTTTGCAACTTTGGTTAAAATCTTCAATTTTTCATCACAGTTGTGCCCAAGATGCACAAAAGCGCTGGAAACGGTGAGATAAGCCTATTTTTGCAACTTTGGTTAAAATCTTCAATTTTTCATCACAGATGTGCCCAAGATGCACAAAAGCGCTGGAAACGGTGAGATAAGCCTATTTTTGCAACTTTGGTTAAAATCTTCATTTTTTCATCACAGATATGCCCAAGGTGCACAAAAGTGCTGGAAACGGTGAGATAAGCCTAATTTTGCAACAATGTTTAAGGTTTGGAGGTTTCATAGACTAAAGTTGAAAATCAGTGGTTTGACTGCCATAATGAAATAGGGTCACTAATCAACGTGTTTTCTCAAAAGGCCTTCACTCAATTTCCTTGATACTTAAAATGCATACAGTGGATTATAATAATGAAAAAGGATAATTTGAAATCTTGGTTTCAACTCTAAAGGAACTCTTTAAAAAAAAGATTTTAGGTCTTGGAAACCCCAATGAAAAAGTAGCAACTGCACGGTTTCTACTGTCAGATTCGCTCTAAGTGCCAAAAAGTGCTGGAAACGGGGAGATAAGCCTATTTTTGCAACAATGGTTAAAATCTTCAATTTTTCATCACAGATGTGCCCAAGATGCACAAAAGCGCTGGAAACGGTGAGATAAGCCTATTTTTGCAACTTTGGTTAAAATCTTCAATTTTTCATCACAGATGTGCCCAAGATGCACAAAAGCGCTGGAAACGGTGAGATAAGCCTATTTTTGCAACTTTGGTTAAAATCTTCAATTTTTCATCACAGATGTGCCCAAGATGCACAAAAGCGCTGGAAACGGTGAGATAAGCCTATTTTTGCAACTTTGGTTAAAATCTTCATTTTTTCATCACAGATATGCCCAAGGTGCACAAAAGTGCTGGAAACGGTGAGATAAGCCTAATTTTGCAACAATGTTTAAGGTTTGGAGGTTTCATAGACTAAAGTTGAAAATCAGTGGTTTGACTGCCATAATGAAATAGGGTCACTAATCAACGTGTTTTCTCAAAAGGCCTTCACTCAATTTCCTTGATACTTAAAATGCATACAGTGGATTATAATAATGAAAAAGGATAATTTGAAATCTTGGTTTCAACTCTAAAGGAACTCTTTAAAAAAAAGATTTTAGGTCTTGGAAACCCCAATGAAAAAGTAGCAACTGCACGGTTTCTACTGTCAGATTCGCTGTAAGTGCCAAAAAGTGCTGGAAACGGGGAGATAAGCCTATTTTTGCAACAATGGTTAAAATCTTCAATTTTTCATCACAGATGTGCCCAAGATGCACAAAAGCGCTGGAAACGGTGAGATAAGCCTATTTTTGCAACTTTGGTTAAAATCTTCAATTTTTCATCACAGATGTGCCCAAGATGCACAAAAGCGCTGGAAACGGTGAGATAAGCCTATTTTTGCAACTTTGGTTAAAATCTTCAATTTTTCATCACAGATGTGCCCAAGATGCACAAAAGCGCTGGAAACGGTGAGATAAGCCTATTTTTGCAACTTTGGTTAAAATCTTCATTTTTTCATCACAGATATGCCCAAGGTGCACAAAAGTGCTGGAAACGGTGAGATAAGCCTAATTTTGCAACAATGTTTAAGGTTTGGAGGTTTCATAGACTAAAGTTGAAAATCAGTGGTTTGACTGCCATAATGAAATAGGGTCACTAATCAACGTGTTTTCTCAAAAGGCCTTCACTCAATTTCCTTGATACTTAAAATGCATACAGTGGATTATAATAATGAAAAAGGATAATTTGAAATCTTGGTTTCAACTCTAAAGGAACTCTTTAAAAAAAAGATTTTAGGTCTTGGAAACCCCAATGAAAAAGTAGCAACTGCACGGTTTCTACTGTCAGATTCGCTCTAAGTGCCAAAAAGTGCTGGAAACGGGGAGATAAGCCTATTTTTGCAACAATGGTTAAAATCTTCAATTTTTCATCACAGATGTGCCCAAGATGCACAAAAGCGCTGGAAACGGTGAGATAAGCCTATTTTTGCAACTTTGGTTAAAATCTTCAATTTTTCATCACAGATGTGCCCAAGATGCACAAAAGCGCTGGAAACGGTGAGATAAGCCTATTTTTGCAACTTTGGTTAAAATCTTCAATTTTTCATCACAGATGTGCCCAAGATGCACAAAAGCGCTGGAAACGGTGAGATAAGCCTATTTTTGCAACTTTGGTTAAAATCTTCATTTTTTCATCACAGATATGCCCAAGGTGCACAAAAGTGCTGAAAACGGTGAGATAAGCCTAATTTTGCAACAATGTTTAAGGTTTGGAGGTTTCATAGACTAAAGTTGAAAATCAGTGGTTTGACTGCCATAATGAAATAGGGTCACTAATCAACGTGTTTTCTCAAAAGGCCTTCAGTCAAATTCCTTGATACTTAAAATGCATACAGTGGATTATAATAATGAAAAAGGATAATTTGAAATCTTGGTTTCAACTCTAAAGGAACTCTTTAAAAAAAAGATTTTAAGTTTTGGAAACCCCAATGAAAAAGTAGCAACTGCACGGTTTCTACTGTCAGATTCGCTCTAAGTGCCAAAAAGTGCTGGAAACGGGGAGATAAGCCTATTTTTGCAACAATGGTTAAAATCTTCAATTTTTCATCACAGATGTGTCCAAGATGCACAAAAGCGCTGGAAACGGTGAGATAAGCCTATTTTTGCAACTTTGGTTAAAATCTTCAATTTTTCATCACAGATGTGCCCAAGATGCACAAAAGCGCTGGAAACGGTGAGATAAGCCTATTTTTGCAACTTTGGTTAAAATCTTCATTTTTTCATCACAGATATGCCCAAGGTGCACAAAAGTGCTGGAAACGGTGAGATAAGCCTAATTTTGCAACAATGTTTAAGGTTTGGAGGTTTCATAGACTAAAGTTGAAAATCAGTGGTTTGACTGCCATAATGAAATAGGGTCACTAATCAACGTGTTTTCTCAAAAGGCCTTCACTCAATTTCCTTGATACTTAAAATGCATACAGTGGATTATAATAATGAAAAAGGATAATTTGAAATCTTGGTTTCAACTCTAAAGGAACTCTTTAAAAAAAAGATTTTAGGTCTTGGAAACCCCAATGAAAAAGTAGCAACTGCACGGTTTCTACTGTCAGATTCGCTCTAAGTGCCAAAAAGTGCTGGAAACGGGGAGATAAGCCTATTTTTGCAACAATGGTTAAAATCTTCAATTTTTCATCACAGATGTGCCCAAGATGCACAAAAGCGCTGGAAACGGTGAGATAAGCCTATTTTTGCAACTTTGGTTAAAATCTTCAATTTTTCATCACAGATGTGCCCAAGATGCACAAAAGCGCTGGAAACGGTGAGATAAGCCTATTTTTGCAACTTTGGTTAAAATCTTCAATTTTTCATCACAGATGTGCCCAAGATGCACAAAAGCGCTGGAAACGGTGAGATAAGCCTATTTTTGCAACTTTGGTTAAAATCTTCATTTTTTCATCACAGATATGCCCAAGGTGCACAAAAGTGCTGGAAACGGTGAGATAAGCCTAATTTTGCAACAATGTTTAAGGTTTGGAGGTTTCATAGACTAAAGTTGAAAATCAGTGGTTTGACTGCCATAATGAAATAGGGTCACTAATCAACGTGTTTTCTCAAAAGGCCTTCAGTCAAATTCCTTGATACTTAAAATGCATACAGTGGATTATAATAATGAAAAAGGATAATTTGAAATCTTGGTTTCAACTCTAAAGGAACTCTTTAAAAAAAAGATTTTAAGTTTTGGAAACCCCAATGAAAAAGTAGCAACTGCACGGTTTCTACTGTCAGATTCGCTCTAAGTGCCAAAAAGTGCTGGAAACGGGGAGATAAGCCTATTTTTGCAACTTTGGTTAAAATCTTCAATTTTTCATCACAGATGTGCCCAAGATGCGCAAAAGCGCTGGAAACGGTGAGATAAGCCTATTTTTGCAACTTTGGTTAAAATCTTCATTTTTTCATCACAGATATGCCCAAGGTGCGCAAAAGTGCTGGAAACGTTGAGATAAGCCTAATTTTGCAACAATGTTTAAGGTTTGGAGGTTTCATAGACTAAAGTTGAAAATAACTGGTTTGACTGCCATAATGAAATAGGGTCACTAATCAACGTGTTTTCTCAAAAGGCCTTCAGTCAAATTCCTTGATACTTAAAATGCATACAGTGGATTATAATAATGAAAAAGGATAATTTGAAATCTTGGTTTCAACTCTAAAGGAACTCTTTAAAAAAAAGATTTTAAGTTTTGGAAACCCCAATGAAAAAGTAGCAACTGCACGGTTTCTACTGTCAGATTGGCTCTAAGTGCCAAAAAGTGCTGGAAACGGGGAGATAAGCCTATTTTTGCAACAATGGTTAAAATCTTCAATTTTTCATCACAGATGTGCCCAAGATGCACAAAAGCGCTGGAAACGGTGAGATAAGCCTATTTTTGCAACTTTGGTTAAAATCTTCAATTTTTCATCACAGATGTGCCCAAGATGCCCAAAAGCGCTGGAAACGGTGAGATAAGCCTATTTTTGCAACTTTGGTTAAAATCTTCAATTTTTCATCACAGATGTGCCCAAGATGCGCAAAAGCGCTGGAAACGGTGAGATAAGCCTAATTTTGCAACAATGTTTAAGGTTTGGAGGTTTCATAGACTAAAGTTGAAAATCAGTGGTTTGACTGCCATAATGAAATAGGGTCACTAATCAACGTGTTTTCTCAAAAGGCCTTCAGTCAAATTCCTTGATACTTAAAATGCATACAGTGGATTATAATAATGAAAAAGGATAATTTGAAATCTTGGTTTCAACTCTAAAGGAACTCTTTAAAAAAAAGATTTTAAGTTTTGGAAACCCCAATGAAAAAGTAGCAACTGCACGGTTTCTACTGTCAGATTCGCTCTAAGTGCCAAAAAGTGCTGGAAACGGGGAGATAAGCCTATTTTTGCAACAATGGTTAAAATCTTCAATTTTTCATCACAGATGTGTCCAAGATGCAAAAAAGCGCTGGAAACGGTGAGATAAGCCTATTTTTGCAACTTTGGTTAAAATCTTCAATTTTTCATCACAGATGTGCCCAAGATGCACAAAAGCGCTGGAAACGGTGAGATAAGCCTATTTTTGCAACTTTGGTTAAAATCTTCAATTTTTCATCACAGATGTGCCCAAGATGCGCAAAAGCTCTGGAAACGGTGAGATAAGCCTATTTTTGCAACAATGGTTAAAATCTTCAATTTTTCATCACATATGTGTCCAAGATGCACAAAAGCGCTGGAAACGGTGAGATAAGCCTATTTTTGCAACTTTGGTTAAAATCTTAAATTTTTCATCACAGATGTGCCCAAGATGCCCAAAAGCGCTGGAAACGGTGAGATAAGCCTATTTTTGCAACTTTGGTTAAAATCTTCATTTTTTCATCACAGATATGCCCAAGGTGCACAAAAGTGCTGGAAACGGTGAGATAAGCCTAATTTTGCAACAATGTTTAAGGTTTGGAGGTTTCATAGACTAAAGTTGAAAATCAGTGGTTTGACTGCCATAATGAAATAGGGTCACTAATCAACGTGTTTTCTCAAAAGGCCTTCAGTCAAATTCCTTGATACTTAAAATGCATACAGTGGATTATAATAATGAAAAAGGATAATTTGAAATCTTGGTTTCAACTCTAAAGGAACTCTTTAAAAAAAAGATTTTAAGTTTTGGAAACCCCAATGAAAAAGTAGCAACTGCACGGTTTCTACTGTCAGATTGGCTCTAAGTGCCAAAAAGTGCTGGAAACGGGGAGATAAGCCTATTTTTGCAACAATGGTTAAAATCTTCAATTTTTCATCACAGATGTGTCCAAGATGCACAAAAGCGCTGGAAACGGTGAGATAAGCCTATTTTTGCAACTTTGGTTAAAATCTTCAATTTTTCATCACAGATGTGCCCAAGATGCACAAAAGCGCTGGAAACGGTGAGATAAGCCTATTTTTGCAACTTTGGTTAAAATCTTAAATTTTTCATCACAGATGTGCCCAAGATGCCCAAAAGCGCTGGAAACGGTGAGATAAGCCTATTTTTGCAACTTTGGTTAAAATCTTAAATTTTTCATCACAGATGTGCCCAAGATGCACAAAAGCGCTGGAAACGGTGAGATAAGCCTATTTTTGCAACTTTGGTTAAAATCATCAATTTTTCATCACAGATGTGCCCAAGATGCCCAAAAGCGCTGGAAACGGTGAGATAAGCCTATTTTTGCAACTTTGGTTAAAATCTTCAATTTTTCAAAACAGATGTGCCCAAGATGCGCAAAAGCGCTGGAAACGGTGAGATAAGCCTATTTTTGCAACTTTGGTTAAAATCTTCATTTTTTCATCACAGATATGCCCAAGGTGCACAAAAGTGCTGGAAACGGTGAGATAAGCCTAATTTTGCAACAATGTTTAAGGTTTGGAGGTTTCATAGACTAAAGTTGAAAATCAGTGGTTTGACTGCCATAATGAAATAGGGTCACTAATCAACGTGTTTTCTCAAAAGGCCTTCACTCAATTTCCTTGATACTTAAAATGCATACAGTGGATTATAATAATGAAAAAGGATAATTTGAAATCTTGGTTTCAACTCTAAAGGAACTCTTTAAAAAAAAGATTTTAAGTTTTGGAAACCCCAATGAAAAAGTAGCAACTGCACGGTTTCTACTGTCAGATTCGCTCTAAGTGCCAAAAAGTGCTGGAAACGGGGAGATAAGCCTATTTTTGCAACAATGGTTAAAATCTTCAATTTTTCATCACAGATGTGTCCAAGATGCACAAAAGCGCTGGAAACGGTGAGATAAGCCTATTTTTGCAACTTTGGTTAAAATCTTCAATTTTTCATCACAGATGTGCCCAAGATGCACAAAAGCGCTGGAAACGGTGAGATAAGCCTATTTTTGCAACTTTGGTTAAAATCTTAAATTTTTCATCACAGATGTGCCCAAGATGCCCAAAAGCGCTGGAAACGGTGAGATAAGCCTATTTTTGCAACTTTGGTTAAAATCTTAAATTTTTCATCACAGATGTGCCCAAGATGCACAAAAGCGCTGGAAACGGTGAGATAAGCCTATTTTTGCAACTTTGGTTAAAATCTTCAATTTTTCATCACAGATGTGCCCAAGATGCCCAAAAGCGCTGGAAACGGTGAGATAAGCCTATTTTTGCAACTTTGGTTAAAATCTTCAATTTTTCATCACAGATGTGCCCAAGATGCACAAAAGCGCTGGAAACGGTGAGATAAGCCTATTTTTGCAACTTTGGTTAAAATCTTCAATTTTTCATCACAGATGTGCCCAAGATGCACAAAAGCGCTGGAAACGGTGAGATAAGCCTATTTTTGCAACTTTGGTTAAAATCTTCATTTTTTCATCACAGATATGCCCAAGGTGCACAAAAGTGCTGGAAACGGTGAGATAAGCCTAATTTTGCAACAATGTTTAAGGTTTGGAGGTTTCATAGACTAAAGTTGAAAATCAGTGGTTTGACTGCCATAATGAAATAGGGTCACTAATCAACGTGTTTTCTCAAAAAGCCTTCACTCAATTTCCTTGATACTTAAAATGCATACAGTGGATTATAATAATGAAAAAGGATAATTTGAAATCTTGGTTTCAACTCTAAAGGAACTCTTTAAAAAAAAGATTTTAAGTTTTGGAAACCCCAATGAAAAAGTAGCAACTGCACGGTTTCTACTGTCAGATTCGCTCTAAGTGCCAAAAAGTGCTGGAAACGGGGAGATAAGCCTATTTTTGCAACAGTGGTTAAAATCTTCAATTTTTCATCACAGATGTGTCCAAGATGCACAAAAGCGCTGGAAACGTTGAGATAAGCCTATTTTTGCAACTTTGGTTAAAATCTTCAATTTTTCATCACAGATGTGCCCAAGATGCACAAAAGCGCTGGAAACGGTGAGATAAGCCTATTTTTGCAACTTTGGTTAAAATCTTCAATTTTTCATCACAGATGTGCCCAAGATGCACAAAAGCGCTGAAAACGGTGAGATAAGCCTATTTTTGCAACTTTGGTTAAAATCTTCAATTTTTCATCACAGATGTGCCCAAGATGCGCAAAAGCGCTGGAAACGGTGAGATAAGCCTATTTTTGCAACTTTGGTTAAAATCTTCATTTTTTCATCACAGATATGCCCAAGGTGCACAAAAGTGCTGGAAACGGTGAGATAAGCCTAATTTTGCAACAATGTTTAAGGTTTGGAGGTTTCATAGACTAAAGTTGAAAATCAGTGGTTTGACTGCCATAATGAAATAGGGTCACTAATCAACGTGTTTTCTCAAAAGGCCTTCACTCAATTTCCTTGATACTTAAAATGCATACAGTGGATTATAATAATGAAAAAGGATAATTTGAAATCTTGGTTTCAACTCTAAAGGAACTCTTTAAAAAAAAGATTTTAAGTTTTGGAAACCCCAATGAAAAAGTAGCAACTGCACGGTTTCTACTGTCAGATTCGCTCTAAGTGCCAAAAAGTGCTGGAAACGGGGAGATAAGCCTATTTTTGCAACAGTGGTTAAAATCTTCAATTTTTCAAAACAGATGTGCCCAAGATGCGCAAAAGCGCTGGAAACGGTGAGATAAGCCTATTTTTGCAACTTTGGTTAAAATCTTCATTTTTTCATCACAGATATGCCCAAGGTGCACAAAAGTGCTGGAAACGGTGAGATAAGCCTAATTTTGCAACAATGTTTAAGGTTTGGAGGTTTCATAGACTAAAGTTGAAAATCAGTGGTTTGACTGCCATAATGAAATAGGGTCACTAATCAACGTGTTTTCTCAAAAGGCCTTCACTCAATTTCCTTGATACTTAAAATGCATACAGTGGATTATAATAATGAAAAAGGATAATTTGAAATCTTGGTTTCAACTCTAAAGGAACTCTTTAAAAAAAAGATTTTAAGTTTTGGAAACCCCAATGAAAAAGTAGCAACTGCACGGTTTCTACTGTCAGATTCGCTCTAAGTGCCAAAAAGTGCTGGAAACGGGGAGATAAGCCTATTTTTGCAACAGTGGTTAAAATCTTCAATTTTTCATCACAGATGTGTCCAAGATGCACAAAAGCGCTGGAAACGTTGAGATAAGCCTATTTTTGCAACTTTGGTTAAAATCTTCAATTTTTCATCACAGATGTGCCCAAGATGCACAAAAGCGCTGGAAACGGTGAGATAAGCCTATTTTTGCAACTTTGGTTAAAATCTTAAATTTTTCATCACAGATGTGCCCAAGATGCACAAAAGCGCTGGAAACGGTGAGATAAGCCTATTTTTGCAACTTTGGTTAAAATCTTCAATTTTTCATCACAGATGTGCCCAAGATGCGCAAAAGCGCTGGAAACGGTGAGATAAGCCTATTTTTGCAACTTTGGTTAAAATCTTAAATTTTTCATCACAGATGTGCCCAAGGTGCGCAAAAGTGCTGGAAACGGTGAGATAAGCCTAATTTTGCAACAATGTTTAAGGTTTGGAGGTTTCATAGACTAAAGTTGAAAATCAGTGGTTTGACTGCCATAATGAAATAGGGTCACTAATCAACGTGTTTTCTCAAAAGGCCTTCACTCAATTTCCTTGATACTTAAAATGCATACAGTGGATTATAATAATGAAAAAGGATAATTTGAAATCTTGGTTTCAACTCTAAAGGAACTCTTTAAAAAAAAGATTTTAAGTTTTGGAAACCCCAATGAAAAAGTAGCAACTGCACGGTTTCTACTGTCAGATTCGCTCTAAGTGCCAAAAAGTGCTGGAAACGGGGAGATAAGCCTATTTTTGCAACAGTGGTTAAAATCTTCAATTTTTCATCACAGATGTGTCCAAGATGCACAAAAGCGCTGGAAACGTTGAGATAAGCCTATTTTTGCAACTTTGGTTAAAATCTTCAATTTTTCATCACAGATGTGCCCAAGATGCGCAAAAGCTCTGGAAACGGTGAGATAAGCCTATTTTTGCAACTTTGGTTAAAATCTTCAATTTTTCATCACAGATGTGCCCAAGATGCACAAAAGCGCTGGAAACGGTGAGATAAGCCTATTTTTGCAACTTTGGTTAAAATCTTCATTTTTTCATCACAGATATGCCCAAGGTGCACAAAAGTGCTGGAAACGGTGAGATAAGCCTAATTTTGCAACAATGTTTAAGGTTTGGAGGTTTCATAGACTAAAGTTGAAAATCAGTGGTTTGACTGCCATAATGAAATAGGGTCACTAATCAACGTGTTTTCTCAAAAGGCCTTCAGTCAAATTCCTTGATACTTAAAATGCATACAGTGGATTATAATAATGAAAAAGGATAATTTGAAATCTTGGTTTCAACTCTAAAGGAACTCTTTAAAAAAAAGATTTTAAGTTTTGGAAACCCCAATGAAAAAGTAGCAACTGCACGGTTTCTACTGTCAGATTCGCTCTAAGTGCCAAAAAGTGCTGGAAACGGGGAGATAAGCCTATTTTTGCAACAGTGGTTAAAATCTTCAATTTTTCATCACAGATGTGTCCAAGATGCACAAAAGCGCTGGAAACGTTGAGATAAGCCTATTTTTGCAACTTTGGTTAAAATCTTCAATATTTCATCACAGATGTGCCCAAGATGCACAAAAGCGCTGGAAACGGTGAGATAAGCCTATTTTTGCAACTTTGATTAAAATCTTAAATTTTTCATCACAGATGTGCCCAAGATGCCCAAAAGCGCTGGAAACGGTGAGATAAGCCTATTTTTGCAACTTTGGTTAAAATCTTCAATTTTTCATCACAGATGTGCCCAAGATGCAAAAAAGCGCTGGAAACGGTGAGATAAGCCTATTTTTGCAACTTTGGTTAAAATCTTCAATTTTTCATCACAGATGTGCCCAAGATGCACAAAAGCGCTGGAAACGGTGAGATAAGCCTATTTTTGCAACTTTGGTTAAAATCTTCATTTTTTCATCACAGATATGCCCAAGGTGCACAAAAGTGCTGGAAACGGTGAGATAAGCCTAATTTTGCAACAATGTTTAAGGTTTGGAGGTTTCATAGACTAAAGTTGAAAATCAGTGGTTTGACTGCCATAATGAAATAGGGTCACTAATCAACGTGTTTTCTCAAAAGGCCTTCAGTCAAATTCCTTGATACTTAAAATGCATACAGTGGATTATAATAATGAAAAAGGATAATTTGAAATCTTGGTTTCAACTCTAAAGGAACTCTTTAAAAAAAAGATTTTAAGTTTTGGAAACCCCAATGAAAAAGTAGCAACTGCACGGTTTCTACTGTCAGATTCGCTCTAAGTGCCAAAAAGTGCTGGAAACGGGGAGATAAGCCTATTTTTGCAACAATGGTTAAAATCTTCAATTTTTCATCACAGATGTGTCCAAGATGCACAAAAGCGCTGGAAACGGTGAGATAAGCCTATTTTTGCAACTTTGGTTAAAATCTTCAATTTTTCATCACAGATGTGCCCAAGATGCACAAAAGCGCTGGAAACGGTGAGATAAGCCTATTTTTGCAACTTTGGTTAAAATCTTCAATTTTTCATCACAGATGTGCCCAAGATGCGCAAAAGTGCTGGAAACGGTGAGATAAGCCTATTTTTGCAACTTTGGTTAAAATCTTAAATTTTTCATCACAGATGTGCCCAAGGTGCGCAAAAGTGCTGGAAACGGTGAGATAAGCCTAATTTTGCAACAATGTTTAAGGTTTGGAGGTTTCATAGACTAACGTTGAAAATCAGTGGTTTGACTGCCATAATGAAATAGGGTCACTAATCAACGTGTTTTCTCAAAAGGCCTTCACTCAATTTCCTTGATACTTAAAATGCATACAGTGGATTATAATAATGAAAAAGGATAATTTGAAATCTTGGTTTCAACTCTAAAGGAACTCTTTAAAAAAAAGATTTTAAGTTTCGGAAACCCCAATGAAAAAGTAGCAACTGCACGGTTTCTACTGTCAGATTGGCTCTAAGTGCCAAAAAGTGATGGAAACGGGGAGATAAGCCTATTTTTGCAACAATGGTTAAAATCTTCAATTTTTCATCACAGATGTGCCCAAGATGCACAAAAGCGCTGGAAACGGTGAGATAAGCCTATTTTTGCAACTTTGGTTAAAATCTTCAATTTTTCATCACAGATGTGCCCAAGATGCCCAAAAGCGCTGGAAACGGTGAGATAAGCCTATTTTTGAAACTTTGGTTAAAATCTTCAATTTTTCATCACAGATGTGCCCAAGATGCGCAAAAGCGCTGGAAACGGTGAGATAAGCCTATTTTTGCAACTTTGGTTAAAATCTTCAATTTTTCATCACAGATGTGCCCAAGATGCCCAAAAGCTCTGGAAACGGTGAGATAAGCCTATTTTTGCAACTTTGGTTAAAATCTTAAATTTTTCATCACAGATGTGCCCAAGATGCACAAAAGCGCTGGAAACGGTGAGATAAGCCTATTTTTGCAACTTTGGTTAAAATCTTCATTTTTTCATCACAGATATGCCCAAGGTGCACAAAAGTGCTGGAAACGGTGAGATAAGCCAAATTTTGCAACAATGTTTAAGGTTTGGAGGTTTCATAGACTAAAGTTGAAAATCAGTGGTTTGACTGCCATAATGAAATAGGGTCACTAATCAACGTGTTTTCTCAAAAGGCCTTCAGTCAAATTCCTTGATACTTAAAATGCATACAGTGGATTATAAAAATGAAAAAGGATAATTTGAAATCTTGGTTTCAACTCTAAAGGAACTCTTTAAAAAAAAGATTTTAAGTTTTGGAAACCCCAATGAAAAAGTAGCAACTGCACGGTTTCTACTGTCAGATTCGCTCTAAGTGCCAAAAAGTGCTGGAAACGGGGAGATAAGCCTATTTTTGCAACAATGGTTAAAATCTTCAATTTTTCATCACAGATGTGTCCAAGATGCACAAAAGCGCTGGAAACGGTGAGATAAGCCTATTTTTGCAACTTTGGTTAAAATCTTCAATTTTTCATCACAGATGTGCCCAAGATGCACAAAAGCGCTGGAAACGGTGAGATAAGCCTATTTTTGCAACTTTGGTTAAAATCTTCAATTTTTCATCACAGATGTGCCCAAGATGCGCAAAAGCTCTGGAAACGGTGAGATAAGCCTATTTTTGCAACTTTGGTTAAAATCTTCAATTTTTCAAAACAGATGTGCCCAAGATGCGCAAAAGCGCTGGAAACGGTGAGATAAGCCTATTTTTGCAACTTTGGTTAAAATCTTCATTTTTTCATCACAGATATGCCCTAGGTGCACAAAAGTGCTGGAAACGGTGAGATAAGCCTAATTTTGCAACAATGTTTAAGGTTTGGAGGTTTCATAGACTAAAGTTGAAAATCAGTGGTTTGACTGCCATAATGAAATAGGGTCACTAATCAACGTGTTTTCTCAAAAGGCCTTCAGTCAAATTCCTTGATACTTAAAATGCATACAGTGGATTATAATAATGAAAAAGGATAATTTGAAATCTTGGTTTCAACTCTAAAGGAACTCTTTAAAAAAAAGATTTTAAGTTTTGGAAACCCAAATGAAAAAGTAGCAACTGCACGGTTTCTACTGTCAGATTGGCTCTAAGTGCCAAAAAGTGCTGGAAACGGGGAGATAAGCCTATTTTTGCAACAATGGTTAAAATCTTCAATTTTTCATCACAGATGTGTCCAAGATGCACAAAAGCGCTGGAAACGGTGAGATAAGCCTATTTTTGCAACTTTGGTTAAATTCTTCAATTTTTCATCACAGATGTGCCCAAGATGCACAAAAGCGCTGGAAACGGTGAGATAAGCCTATTTTTGCAACTTTGGTTAAAATCTTCAATTTTTCATCACAGATGTGCCCAAGATGCGCAAAAGCTCTGGAAACGGTGAGATAAGCCTATTTTTGCAACTTTGGTTAAAATCTTAAATTTTTCATCACAGATGTGCCCAAGATGCGCAAAAGCGCTGGAAACGGGGAGATAAGCCTATTTTTGCAACTTTGGTTAAAATCTTCAATTTTTCATGACAGATGTGCCCAAGATGCACAAAAGCGCTGGAAACGGTGAGATAAGCCTATTTTTGCAACTTTGGTTAAAATCTTCAATTTTTCATCACAGATGTGCCCAAGATGCGCAAAAGCTCTGGAAACGGTGAGATAAGCCTATTTTTGCAACTTTGGTTAAAATCTTCAATTTTTCAAAACAGATGTGCCCAAGATGCGCAAAAGCGCTGGAAACGGTGAGATAAGCCTATTTTTGCAACTTTGGTTAAAATCTTCATTTTTTCATCACAGATATGCCCAAGGTGCACAAAAGTGCTGGAAACGGTGAGATAAGCCTAATTTTGCAACAATGTTTAAGGTTTGGAGGTTTCATAGACTAAAGTTGAAAATCAGTGGTTTGACTGCCATAATGAAATAGGGTCACTAATCAACGTGTTTTCTCAAAAGGCCTTCAGTCAAATTCCTTGATACTTAAAATGCATACAGTGGATTATAATAATGAAAAAGGATAATTTGAAATCTTGGTTTCAACTCTAAAGGAACTCTTTAAAAAAAAGATTTTAAGTTTTGGAAACCCCAATGAAAAAGTAGCAACTGCACGGTTTCTACTGTCAGATTGGCTCTAAGTGCCAAAAAGTGCTGGAAACGGGGAGATAAGCCTATTTTTGCAACAATGGTTAAAATCTTCAATTTTTCATCACAGATGTGCCCAAGATGCACAAAAGCGCTGGAAACGGTGAGATAAGCCTATTTTTGCAACTTTGGTTAAAATCTTCAATTTTTCATCACAGATGTGCCCAAGATGCGCAAAAGCGCTGGAAACGGTGAGATAAGCCTATTTTTGCAACTTTGGTTAAAATCTTAAATTTTTCATCACAGATGTGCCCAAGATGCCCAAAAGCGCTGGAAACGGTGAGATAAGCCTATTTTTGTAACTTTGGTTAAAATCTTCATTTTTTCATCACAGATATGCCCAAGGTGCACAAAAGTGCTGGAAACGGTGAGATAAGCCTAATTTTGCAACAATGTTTAAGGTTTGGAGGTTTCATAGACTAAAGTCGAAAATCAGTGGTTTGACTGCCATAATGAAATAGGGTCACTAATCAACGTGTTTTCTCAAAAGGCCTTCAGTCAAATTCCTTGATACTTAAAATGCATACAGTGGATTATAATAATGAAAAAGGATAATTTGAAATCTTGGTTTCAACTCTAAAGGAACTCTTTAAAAAAAAGATTTTAAGTTTTGGAAACCCAAATGAAAAAGTAGCAACTGCACGGTTTCTACTGTCAGATTGGCTCTAAGTGCCAAAAAGTGCTGGAAACGGGGAGATAAGCCTATTTTTGCAACAATGGTTAAAATCTTCAATTTTTCATCACAGATGTGTCCAAGATGCACAAAAGCGCTGGAAACGGTGAGATAAGCCTATTTTTGCAACTTTGGTTAAAATCTTCAATTTTTCATCACAGATGTGCCCAAGATGCACAAAAGCGCTGGAAACGGTGAGATAAGCCTATTTTTGCAACTTTGGTTAAAATCTTCAATTTTTCATCACAGATGTGCCCAAGATGCGCAAAAGCTCTGGAAACGGTGAGATAAGCCTATTTTTGCAACTTTGGTTAAAATCTTAAATTTTTCATCACAGATGTGCCCAAGATGCGCAAAAGCGCTGGAAACGGTGAGATAAGCCTATTTTTGCAACTTTGGTTAAAATCTTCATTTTTTCATCACAGATATGCCCAAGGTGCACAAAAGTGCTGGAAACGGTGAGATAAGCCTAATTTTGCAACAATGTTTAAGGTTTGGAGGTTTCATAGACTAAAGTTGAAAATCAGTGGTTTGACTGCCATAATGAAAGAGGGTCACTAATCAACGTGTTTTCTCAAAAGGCCTTCAGTCAAATTCCTTGATACTTAAAATGCATACAGTGGATTATAATAATGAAAAAGGATAATTTGAAATCTTGGTTTCAACTCTAAAGGAACTCTTTAAAAAAAAGATTTTAAGTTTTGGAAACCCCAATGAAAAAGTAGCAACTGCACGGTTTCTACTGTCAGATTCGCTCTAAGTGCCAAAAAGTGCTGGAAACGGGGAGATAAGCCTATTTTTGCAACAATGGTTAAAATCTTCAATTTTTCATCACAGATGTGTCCAAGATGCACAAAAGCGCTGGAAACGGTGAGATAAGCCTATTTTTGCAACTTTGGTTAAAATCTTCAATTTTTCATCACAGATGTGCCCAAGATGCCCAAAAGCGCTGGAAACGGTGAGATAAGCCTATTTTTGAAACTTTGGTTAAAATCTTCAATTTTTCATCACAGATGTGCCCAAGATGCGCAAAAGCGCTGGAAACGGTGAGATAAGCCTATTTTTGCAACTTTGGTTAAAATCTTCAATTTTTCATCACAGATGTGCCCAAGATGCCCAAAAGCTCTGGAAACGGTGAGATAAGCCTATTTTTGCAACTTTGGTTAAAATCTTAAATTTTTCATCACAGATGTGCCCAAGATGCACAAAAGCGCTGGAAACGGTGAGATAAGCCTATTTTTGCAACTTTGGTTAAAATCTTCATTTTTTCATCACAGATATGCCCAAGGTGCACAAAAGTGCTGGAAACGGTGAGATAAGCCTAATTTTGCAACAATGTTTAAGGTTTGGAGGTTTCATAGACTAAAGTTGAAAATCAGTGGTTTGACTGCCATAATGAAATAGGGTCACTAATCAACGTGTTTTCTCAAAAGGCCTTCAGTCAAATTCCTTGATACTTAAAATGCATACAGTGGATTATAAAAATGAAAAAGGATAATTTGAAATCTTGGTTTCAACTCTAAAGGAACTCTTTAAAAAAAAGATTTTAAGTTTTGGAAACCCCAATGAAAAAGTAGCAACTGCACGGTTTCTACTGTCAGATTCGCTCTAAGTGCCAAAAAGTGCTGGAAACGGGGAGATAAGCCTATTTTTGCAACAATGGTTAAAATCTTCAATTTTTCATCACAGATGTGTCCAAGATGCACAAAAGCGCTGGAAACGGTGAGATAAGCCTATTTTTGCAACTTTGGTTAAAATCTTCAATTTTTCATCACAGATGTGCCCAAGATGCACAAAAGCGCTGGAAACGGTGAGATAAGCCTATTTTTGCAACTTTGGTTAAAATCTTCAATTTTTCATCACAGATGTGCCCAAGATGCGCAAAAGCTCTGGAAACGGTGAGATAAGCCTATTTTTGCAACTTTGGTTAAAATCTTCATTTTTTCATCACAGATATGCCCAAGGTGCACAAAAGTTCTGGAAACGGTGAGATAAGCCTAATTTTGCAACAATGTTTAAGGTTTGGAGGTTTCATAGACTAAAGTTGAAAATCATTGGTTTGACTGCCATAATGAAATAGGGTCACTAATCAACGTGTTTTCTCAAAAGGCCTTCAGTCAAATTCCTTGATACTTAAAATGCATACAGTGGATTATAATAATGAAAAAGGATAATTTGAAATCTTGGTTTCAACTCTAAAGGAACTCTTTAAAAAAAAGATTTTAAGTTTTGGAAACCCAAATGAAAAAGTAGCAACTGCACGGTTTCTACTGTCAGATTGGCTCTAAGTGCCAAAAAGTGCTGGAAACGGGGAGATAAGCCTATTTTTGCAACAATGGTTAAAATCTTCAATTTTTCATCACAGATGTGCCCAAGATGCACAAAAGCGCTGGAAACGGTGAGATAAGCCTATTTTTGCAACTTTGGTTAAAATCTTCAATTTTTCATCACAGATGTGCCCAAGATGCGCAAAAGCTCTGGAAACGGTGAGATAAGCCTATTTTTGCAACTTTGGTTAAAATCTTCAATTTTTCAAAACAGATGTGCCCAAGATGCGCAAAAGCGCTGGAAACGGTGAGATAAGCCTATTTTTGCAACTTTGGTTAAAATCTTCATTTTTTCATCACAGATATGCCCAAGGTGCACAAAAGTGCTGGAAACGGTGAGATAAGCCTAATTTTGCAACAATGTTTAAGGTTTGGAGGTTTCATAGACTAAAGTTGAAAATCAGTGGTTTGACTGCCATAATGAAATAGGGTCACTAATCAACGTGTTTTCTCAAAAGGCCTTCAGTCAAATTCCTTGATACTTAAAATGCATACAGTGGATTATAATAATGAAAAAGGATAATTTGAAATCTTGGTTTCAACTCTAAAGGAACTCTTTAAAAAAAAGATTTTAAGTTTTGGAAACCCCAATGAAAAAGTAGCAACTGCACGGTTTCTACTGTCAGATTGGCTCTAAGTGCCAAAAAGTGCTGGAAACGGGGAGATAAGCCTATTTTTGCAACAATGGTTAAAATCTTCAATTTTTCATCACAGATGTGCCCAAGATGAACAAAAGCGCTGGAAACGGTGAGATAAGCCTATTTTTGCAACTTTGGTTAAAATCTTCAATTTTTCATCACAGATGTGCCCAAGATGCACAAAAGCGCTGGAAACGGTGAGATAAGCCTATTTTTGCAACTTTGGTTAAAATCTTCAATTTTTCATCACAGATGTGCCCAAGATGCGCAAAAGCGCTGGAAACGGTGAGATAAGCCTATTTTTGCAACTTTGGTTAAAATCTTAAATTTTTCATCACAGATGTGCCCAAGATGCCCAAAAGCGCTGGAAACGGTGAGATAAGCCTATTTTTGCAACTTTGGTTAAAATCTTCATTTTTTCATCACAGATATGCCCAAGGTGCACAAAAGTGCTGGAAACGGTGAGATAAGCCTAATTTTGCAACAATGTTTAAGGTTTGGAGGTTTCATAGACTAAAGTCGAAAATCAGTGGTTTGACTGCCATAATGAAATAGGGTCACTAATCAACGTGTTTTCTCAAAAGGCCTTCAGTCAAATTCCTTGATACTTAAAATGCATACAGTGGATTATAATAATGAAAAAGGATAATTTGAAATCTTGGTTTCAACTCTAAAGGAACTCTTTAAAAAAAAGATTTTAAGTTTTGGAAACCCAAATGAAAAAGTAGCAACTGCACGGTTTCTACTGTCAGATTGGCTCTAAGTGCCAAAAAGTGCTGGAAACGGGGAGATAAGCCTATTTTTGCAACAATGGTTAAAATCTTCAATTTTTCATCACAGATGTGTCCAAGATGCACAAAAGCGCTGGAAACGGTGAGATAAGCCTATTTTTGCAACTTTGGTTAAAATCTTCAATTTTTCATCACAGATGTGCCCAAGATGCACAAAAGCGCTGGAAACGGTGAGATAAGCCTATTTTTGCAACTTTGGTTAAAATCTTCAATTTTTCATCACAGATGTGCCCAAGATGCGCAAAAGCTCTGGAAACGGTGAGATAAGCCTATTTTTGCAACTTTGGTTAAAATCTTAAATTTTTCATCACAGATGTGCCCAAGATGCGCAAAAGCGCTGGAAACGGTGAGATAAGCCTATTTTTGCAACTTTGGTTAAAATCTTCATTTTTTCATCACAGATATGCCCAAGGTGCACAAAAGTGCTGGAAACGGTGAGATAAGCCTAATTTTGCAACAATGTTTAAGGTTTGGAGGTTTCATAGACTAAAGTTGAAAATCAGTGGTTTGACTGCCATAATGAAAGAGGGTCACTAATCAACGTGTTTTCTCAAAAGGCCTTCAGTCAAATTCCTTGATACTTAAAATGCATACAGTGGATTATAATAATGAAAAAGGATAATTTGAAATCTTGGTTTCAACTCTAAAGGAACTCTTTAAAAAAAAGATTTTAAGTTTTGGAAACCCCAATGAAAAAGTAGCAACTGCACGGTTTCTACTGTCAGATTCGCTCTAAGTGCCAAAAAGTGCTGGAAACGGGGAGATAAGCCTATTTTTGCAACAATGGTTAAAATCTTCAATTTTTCATCACAGATGTGTCCAAGATGCACAAAAGCGCTGGAAACGGTGAGATAAGCCTATTTTTGCAACAATGGTTAAAATCTTCAATTTTTCATCACAGATGTGCCCAAGATGCGCAAAAGCGCTGGAAACGGTGAGATAAGCCTATTTTTGCAACTTTGGTTAAAATCTTAAATTTTTCATCACAGATGTGCCCAAGGTGCGCAAAAGTGCTGGAAACGTTGAGATAAGCCTAATTTTGCAACAATGTTTAAGGTTTGGAGGTTTCATAGACTAAAGTTGAAAATCAGTGGTTTGACTGCCATAATGAAATAGGGTCACTAATCAACGTGTTTTCTCAAAAGGCCTTCACTCAATTTCCTTGATACTTAAAATGCATACAGTGGATTATAATAATGAAAAAGGATGATTTGAAATCTTGGTTTCAACTCTAAAGGAACTCTTTAAAAAAAAGATTTTAAGTTTTGGAAACCCCAATGAAAAAGTAGCAACTGCACGGTTTCTACTGTCAGATTCGCTCTAAGTGCCAAAAAGTCCTGGAAACGGGGAGATAAGCCTATTTTTGCAACAATGGTTAAAATCTTCAATTTTTCATCACAGATGTGTCCAAGATGCACAAAAGCGCTGGAAACGGTGAGATAAGCCTATTTTTGCAACTTTGGTTAAAATCTTCAATTTTTCATCACAGATGTGCCCAAGATGCACAAAAGCGCTGGAAACGGTGAGATAAGCCTATTTTTGCAACTTTGGTTAAAATCTTCAATTTTTCATCACAGATGTGCCCAAGATGCCCAAAAGCGCTGGAAACGGTGAGATAAGCCTATTTTTGCAACTTTGGTTAAAATCTTCAATTTTTCATCACAGATGTGCCCAAGATGCACAAAAGCGCTGGAAACGGTGAGATAAGCCTATTTTTGCAACTTTGGTTAAAATCTTCAATTTTTCATCACAGATGTGCCCAAGATGCACAAAAGCGCTGGAAACGGTGAGATAAGCCTATTTTTGCAACTTTGGTTAAAATCTTCATTTTTTCATCACAGATATGCCCAAGGTGCACAAAAGTGCTGGAAACGGTGAGATAAGCCTAATTTTGCAACAATGTTTAAGGTTTGGAGGTTTCATAGACTAAAGTTGAAAATCAGTGGTTTGACTGCCATAATGAAATAGGGTCACTAATCAACGTGTTTTCTCAAAAGGCCTTCACTCAATTTCCTTGATACTTAAAATGCATACAGTGGATTATAATAATGAAAAAGGATAATTTGAAATCTTGGTTTCAACTCTAAAGGAACTCTTTAAAAAAAAGATTTTAAGTTTTGGAAACCCCAATGAAAAAGTAGCAACTGCACGGTTTCTACTGTCAGATTCGCTCTAAGTGCCAAAAAGTGCTGGAAACGGGGAGATAAGCCTATTTTTGCAACAATGGTTAAAAACTTCAATTTTTCATCACAGATGTGTCCAAGATGCACAAAAGCGCTGGAAACGGTGAGATAAGCCTATTTTTGCAACTTTGGTTAAAATCTTCAATTTTTCATCACAGATGTGCCCAAGATGCGCAAAAGCTCTGGAAACGGTGAGATAAGCCTATTTTTGCAACTTTGGTTAAAATCTTAAATTTTTCATCACAGATGTGCCCAAGATGCACAAAAGCGCTGGAAACGGTGAGATAAGCCTATTTTTGCAACTTTGGTTAAAATCTTCATTTTTTCATCACAGATATGCCCAAGGTGCACAAAAGTGCTGGAAACGGTGAGATAAGCCTAATTTTGCAACAATGTTTAAGGTTTGGAGGTTTCATAGACTAAAGTTGAAAATCAGTGGTTTGACTGCCATAATGAAATAGGGTCACTAATCAACGTGTTTTCTCAAAAGGCCTTCACTCAATTTCCTTGATACTTAAAATGCATACAGTGGATTATAATAATGAAAAAGGATAATTTGAAATCTTGGTTTCAACTCTAAAGGAACTCTTTAAAAAAAAGATTTTAAGTTTTGGAAACCCCAATGAAAAAGTAGCAACTGCACGGTTTCTACTGTCAGATTGGCTCTAAGTGCCAAAAAGTGCTGGAAACGGGGAGATAAGCCTATTTTTGCAACAATGGTTAAAATCTTCAATTTTTCATCACAGATGTGCCCAAGATGCACAAAAGCGCTGGAAACGGTGAGATAAGCCTATTTTTGCAACTTTGGTTAAAATCTTCAATTTTTCATCACAGATGTGCCCAAGATGCCCAAAAGCGCTGGAAACGGTGAGATAAGCCTATTTTTGAAACTTTGGTTAAAATCTTCAATTTTTCATCACAGATGTGCCCAAGATGCGCAAAAGCGCTGGAAACGGTGAGATAAGCCTATTTTTGCAACTTTGGTTAAAATCTTCAATTTTTCATCACAGATGTGCCCAAGATGCCCAAAAGCTCTGGAAACGGTGAGATAAGCCTATTTTTGCAACTTTGGTTAAAATCTTAAATTTTTCATCACAGATGTGCCCAAGATGCACAAAAGCGCTGGAAACGGTGAGATAAGCCTATTTTTGCAACTTTGGTTAAAATCTTCAATTTTTCATCACAGATGTGCCCAAGATGCGCAAAAGCTCTGGAAACGGTGAGATAAGCCTATTTTTGCAACTTTGGTTAAAATCTTCAATTTTTCAAAACAGATGTGCCCAAGATGCGCAAAAGCGCTGGAAACGGTGAGATAAGCCTATTTTTGCAACTTTGGTTAAAATCTTCATTTTTTCATCACAGATATGCCCAAGGTGCACAAAAGTGCTGGAAACGGTGAGATAAGCCTAATTTTGCAACAATGTTTAAGGTTTGGAGGTTTCATAGACTAAAGTTGAAAATCAGTGGTTTGACTGCCATAATGAAATAGGGTCACTAATCAACGTGTTTTCTCAAAAGGCCTTCAGTCAAATTCCTTGATACTTAAAATGCATACAGTGGATTATAATAATGAAAAAGGATAATTTGAAATCTTGGTTTCAACTCTAAAGGAACTCTTTAAAAAAAAGATTTTAAGTTTTGGAAACCCAAATGAAAAAGTAGCAACTGCACGGTTTCTACTGTCAGATTGGCTCTAAGTGCCAAAAAGTGCTGGAAACGGGGAGATAAGCCTATTTTTGCAACAATGGTTAAAATCTTCAATTTTTCATCACAGATGTGTCCAAGATGCACAAAAGCGCTGGAAACGGTGAGATAAGCCTATTTTTGCAACTTTGGTTAAAATCTTCAATTTTTCATCACAGATGTGCCCAAGATGCACAAAAGCGCTGGAAACGGTGAGATAAGCCTATTTTTGCAACTTTGGTTAAAATCTTCAATTTTTCATCACAGATGTGCCCAAGATGCGCAAAAGCTCTGGAAACGGTGAGATAAGCCTATTTTTGCAACTTTGGTTAAAATCTTAAATTTTTCATCACAGATGTGCCCAAGATGCGCAAAAGCGCTGGAAACGGTGAGATAAGCCTATTTTTGCAACTTTGGTTAAAATCTTCATTTTTTCATCACAGATATGCCCAAGGTGCACAAAAGTGCTGGAAACGGTGAGATAAGCCTAATTTTGCAACAATGTTTAAGGTTTGGAGGTTTCATAGACTAAAGTTGAAAATCAGTGGTTTGACTGCCATAATGAAAGAGGGTCACTAATCAACGTGTTTTCTCAAAAGGCCTTCAGTCAAATTCCTTGATACTTAAAATGCATACAGTGGATTATAATAATGAAAAAGGATAATTTGAAATCTTGGTTTCAACTCTAAAGGAACTCTTTAAAAAAAAGATTTTAAGTTTTGGAAACCCCAATGAAAAAGTAGCAACTGCACGGTTTCTACTGTCAGATTCGCTCTAAGTGCCAAAAAGTGCTGGAAACGGGGAGATAAGCCTATTTTTGCAACAATGGTTAAAATCTTCAATTTTTCATGACAGATGTGCCCAAGATGCACAAAAGCGCTGGAAACGGTGAGATAAGCCTATTTTTGCAACTTTGGTTAAAATCTTCAATTTTTCATCACAGATGTGCCCAAGATGCGCAAAAGCTCTGGAAACGGTGAGATAAGCCTATTTTTGCAACTTTGGTTAAAATCTTCAATTTTTCATCACAGATGTGCCCAAGATGCCCAAAAGCGCTGGAAACGGTGAGATAAGCCTATTTTTGCAACTTTGGTTAAAATCTTCATTTTTTCATCACAGATATGCCCAAGGTGCACAAAAGTGCTGGAAACGGTGAGATAAGCCTAATTTTGCAACAATGTTTAAGGTTTGGAGGTTTCATAGACTAAAGTCGAAAATCAGTGGTTTGACTGCCATAATGAAATAGGGTCACTAATCAACGTGTTTTCTCAAAAGGCCTTCAGTCAAATTCCTTGATACTTAAAATGCATACAGTGGATTATAATAATGAAAAAGGATAATTTGAAATCTTGGTTTCAACTCTAAAGGAACTCTTTAAAAAAAAGATTTTAAGTTTTGGAAACCCAAATGAAAAAGTAGCAACTGCACGGTTTCTACTGTCAGATTGGCTCTAAGTGCCAAAAAGTGCTGGAAACGGGGAGATAAGCCTATTTTTGCAACAATGGTTAAAATCTTCAATTTTTCATCACAGATGTGTCCAAGATGCACAAAAGCGCTGGAAACGGTGAGATAAGCCTATTTTTGCAACTTTGGTTAAAATCTTCAATTTTTCATCACAGATGTGCCCAAGATGCACAAAAGCGCTGGAAACGGTGAGATAAGCCTATTTTTGCAACTTTGGTTAAAATCTTCATTTTTTCATCACAGATATGCCCAAGGTGCACAAAAGTGCTGGAAACGGTGAGATAAGCCTAATTTTGCAACAATGTTTAAGGTTTGGAGGTTTCATAGACTAAAGTCGAAAATCAGTGGTTTGACTGCCATAATGAAATAGGGTCACTAATCAACGTGTTTTCTCAAAAGGCCTTCAGTCAAATTCCTTGATACTTAAAATGCATACAGTGGATTATAATAATGAAAAAGGATAATTTGAAATCTTGGTTTCAACTCTAAAGGAACTCTTTAAAAAAAAGATTTTAAGTTTTGGAAACCCAAATGAAAAAGTAGCAACTGCACGGTTTCTACTGTCAGATTGGCTCTAAGTGCCAAAAAGTGCTGGAAACGGGGAGATAAGCCTATTTTTGCAACAATGGTTAAAATCTTCAATTTTTCATCACAGATGTGTCCAAGATGCACAAAAGCGCTGGAAACGGTGAGATAAGCCTATTTTTGCAACTTTGGTTAAAATCTTCAATTTTTCATCACAGATGTGCCCAAGATGCACAAAAGCGCTGGAAACGGTGAGATAAGCCTATTTTTGCAACTTTGGTTAAAATCTTCAATTTTTCATCACAGATGTGCCCAAGATGCGCAAAAGCTCTGGAAACGGTGAGATAAGCCTATTTTTGCAACTTTGGTTAAAATCTTAAATTTTTCATCACAGATGTGCCCAAGATGCGCAAAAGCGCTGGAAACGGTGAGATAAGCCTATTTTTGCAACTTTGGTTAAAATCTTCATTTTTTCATCACAGATATGCCCAAGGTGCACAAAAGTGCTGGAAACGGTGAGATAAGCCTAATTTTGCAACAATGTTTAAGGTTTGGAGGTTTCATAGACTAAAGTTGAAAATCAGTGGTTTGACTGCCATAATGAAATAGGGTCACTAATCAACGTGTTTTCTCAAAAGGCCTTCAGTCAAATTCCTTGATACTTAAAATGCATACAGTGGATTATAATAATGAAAAAGGATAATTTGAAATCTTGGTTTCAACTCTAAAGGAACTCTTTAAAAAAAAGATTTTAAGTTTTGGAAACCCCAATGAAAAAGTAGCAACTGCACGGTTTCTACTGTCAGATTGGCTCTAAGTGCCGAAAAGTGCTGGAAACGGGGAGATAAGCCTATTTTTGCAACAATGGTTAAAATCTTCAATTTTTCATCACAGATGTGCCCAAGATGCACAAAAGCGCTGGAAACGGTGAGATAAGCCTATTTTTGCAACAATGGTTAAAAACTTCAATTTTTCATCACAGATGTGTCCAAGATGCACAAAAGCGCTGGAAACGGTGAGATAAGCCTATTTTTGCAACTTTGGTTAAAATCTTCAATTTTTCATCACAGATGTGCCCAAGATGCACAAAAGCGCTGGAAACGGTGAGATAAGCCTATTTTTGCAACTTTGGTTAAAATCTTCATTTTTTCATCACAGATATGCCCAAGGTGCACAAAAGTGCTGGAAACGGTGAGATAAGCCTAATTTTGCAACAATGTTTAAGGTTTGGAGGTTTCATAGACTAAAGTCGAAAATCAGTGGTTTGACTGCCATAATGAAATAGGGTCACTAATCAACGTGTTTTCTCAAAAGGCCTTCAGTCAAATTCCTTGATACTTAAAATGCATACAGTGGATTATAATAATGAAAAAGGATAATTTGAAATCTTGGTTTCAACTCTAAAGGAACTCTTTAAAAAAAAGATTTTAAGTTTTGGAAACCCAAATGAAAAAGTAGCAACTGCACGGTTTCTACTGTCAGATTGGCTCTAAGTGCCAAAAAGTGCTGGAAACGGGGAGATAAGCCTATTTTTGCAACAATGGTTAAAATCTTCAATTTTTCATCACAGATGTGTCCAAGATGCACAAAAGCGCTGGAAACGGTGAGATAAGCCTATTTTTGCAACTTTGGTTAAAATCTTCAATTTTTCATCACAGATGTGCCCAAGATGCACAAAAGCGCTGGAAACGGTGAGATAAGCCTATTTTTGCAACTTTGGTTAAAATCTTCAATTTTTCATCACAGATGTGCCCAAGATGCGCAAAAGCTCTGGAAACGGTGAGATAAGCCTATTTTTGCAACTTTGGTTAAAATCTTAAATTTTTCATCACAGATGTGCCCAAGATGCGCAAAAGCGCTGGAAACGGTGAGATAAGCCTATTTTTGCAACTTTGGTTAAAATCTTCATTTTTTCATCACAGATATGCCCAAGGTGCACAAAAGTGCTGGAAACGGTGAGATAAGCCTAATTTTGCAACAATGTTTAAGGTTTGGAGGTTTCATAGACTAAAGTTGAAAATCAGTGGTTTGACTGCCATAATGAAATAGGGTCACTAATCAACGTGTTTTCTCAAAAGGCCTTCAGTCAAATTCCTTGATACTTAAAATGCATACAGTGGATTATAATAATGAAAAAGGATAATTTGAAATCTTGGTTTCAACTCTAAAGGAACTCTTTAAAAAAAAGATTTTAAGTTTTGGAAACCCCAATGAAAAAGTAGCAACTGCACGGTTTCTACTGTCAGATTGGCTCTAAGTGCCGAAAAGTGCTGGAAACGGGGAGATAAGCCTATTTTTGCAACAATGGTTAAAATCTTCAATTTTTCATCACAGATGTGCCCAAGATGCACAAAAGCGCTGGAAACGGTGAGATAAGCCTATTTTTGCAACTTTGGTTAAAATCTTCAATTTTTCATCACAGATGTGCCCAAGATGCACAAAAGCGCTGGAAACGGTGAGATAAGCCTATTTTTGCAACTTTGGTTAAAATCTTCAATTTTTCATCACAGATGTGCCCAAGATGCCCAAAAGCGCTGGAAACGGTGAGATAAGCCTATTTTTGCAACTTTGGTTAAAATCTTCATTTTTTCATCACAGATATGCCCAAGGTGCACAAAAGTGCTGGAAACGGTGAGATAAGCCTAATTTTGCAACAATGTTTAAGGTTTGGAGGTTTCATAGACTAAAGTCGAAAATCAGTGGTTTGACTGCCATAATGAAATAGGGTCACTAATCAACGTGTTTTCTCAAAAGGCCTTCAGTCAAATTCCTTGATACTTAAAATGCATACAGTGGATTATAATAATGAAAAAGGATAATTTGAAATCTTGGTTTCAACTCTAAAGGAACTCTTTAAAAAAAAGATTTTAAGTTTTGGAAACCCAAATGAAAAAGTAGCAACTGCACGGTTTCTACTGTCAGATTGGCTCTAAGTGCCAAAAAGTGCTGGAAACGGGGAGATAAGCCTATTTTTGCAACAATGGTTAAAATCTTCAATTTTTCATCACAGATGTGTCCAAGATGCACAAAAGCGCTGGAAACGGTGAGATAAGCCTATTTTTGCAACTTTGGTTAAAATCTTCAATTTTTCATCACAGATGTGCCCAAGATGCACAAAAGCGCTGGAAACGGTGAGATAAGCCTATTTTTGCAACTTTGGTTAAAATCTTCATTTTTTCATCACAGATATGCCCAAGGTGCACAAAAGTGCTGGAAACGGTGAGATAAGCCTAATTTTGCAACAATGTTTAAGGTTTGGAGGTTTCATAGACTAAAGTCGAAAATCAGTGGTTTGACTGCCATAATGAAATAGGGTCACTAATCAACGTGTTTTCTCAAAAGGCCTTCAGTCAAATTCCTTGATACTTAAAATGCATACAGTGGATTATAATAATGAAAAAGGATAATTTGAAATCTTGGTTTCAACTCTAAAGGAACTCTTTAAAAAAAAGATTTTAAGTTTTGGAAACCCAAATGAAAAAGTAGCAACTGCACGGTTTCTACTGTCAGATTGGCTCTAAGTGCCAAAAAGTGCTGGAAACGGGGAGATAAGCCTATTTTTGCAACAATGGTTAAAATCTTCAATTTTTCATCACAGATGTGTCCAAGATGCACAAAAGCGCTGGAAACGGTGAGATAAGCCTATTTTTGCAACTTTGGTTAAAATCTTAAATTTTTCATCACAGATGTGCCCAAGATGCACAAAAGCGCTGGAAACGGTGAGATAAGCCTATTTTTGCAACTTTGGTTAAAATCTTCAATTTTTCATCACAGATGTGCCCAAGATGCGCAAAAGCTCTGGAAACGGTGAGATAAGCCTATTTTTGCAACTTTGGTTAAAATCTTAAATTTTTCATCACAGATGTGCCCAAGATGCGCAAAAGCGCTGGAAACGGTGAGATAAGCCTATTTTTGCAACTTTGGTTAAAATCTTCATTTTTTCATCACAGATATGCCCAAGGTGCACAAAAGTGCTGGAAAGGGTGAGATAAGCCTAATTTTGCAACAATGTTTAAGGTTTGGAGGTTTCATAGACTAAAGTTGAAAATCAGTGGTTTGACTGCCATAATGAAAGAGGGTCACTAATCAACGTGTTTTCTCAAAAGGCCTTCAGTCAAATTCCTTGATACTTAAAATGCATACAGTGGATTATAATAATGAAAAAGGATAATTTGAAATCTTGGTTTCAACTCTAAAGGAACTCTTTAAAAAAAAGATTTTAAGTTTTGGAAACCCCAATGAAAAAGTAGCAACTGCACGGTTTCTACTGTCAGATTCGCTCTAAGTGCCAAAAAGTGCTGGAAACGGGGAGATAAGCCTATTTTTGCAACAATGGTTAAAATCTTCAATTTTTCATCACAGATGTGTCCAAGATGCACAAAAGCGCTGGAAACGGTGAGATAAGCCTATTTTTGCAACTTTGGTTAAAATCTTCAATTTTTCATCACAGATGTGCCCAAGATGCGCAAAAGCGCTGGAAACGGTGAGATAAGCCTATTTTTGCAACTTTGGTTAAAATCTTAAATTTTTCATCACAGATGTGCCCAAGGTGCGCAAAAGTGCCGGAAACGTTGAGATAAGCCTAATTTTGCAACAATGTTTAAGGTTTGGAGGTTTCATAGACTAAAGTTGAAAATCAGTGGTTTGACTGCCATAATGAAATAGGGTCACTAATCAACGTGTTTTCTCAAAAGGCCTTCACTCAATTTCCTTGATACTTAAAATGCATACAGTGGATTATAATAATGAAAAAGGATGATTTGAAATCTTGGTTTCAACTCTAAAGGAACTCTTTAAAAAAAAGATTTTAAGTTTTGGAAACCCCAATGAAAAAGTAGCAACTGCACGGTTTCTACTGTCAGATTCGCTCTAAGTGCCAAAAAGTCCTGGAAACGGGGAGATAAGCCTATTTTTGCAACAATGGTTAAAATCTTCAATTTTTCATCACAGATGTGTCCAAGATGCACAAAAGCGCTGGAAACGGTGAGATAAGCCTATTTTTGCAACTTTGGTTAAAATCTTCAATTTTTCATCACAGATGTGCCCAAGATGCACAAAAGCGCTGGAAACGGTGAGATAAGCCTATTTTTGCAACTTTGGTTAAAATCTTCAATTTTTCATCACAGATGTGCCCAAGATGCCCAAAAGCGCTGGAAACGGTGAGATAAGCCTATTTTTGCAACTTTGGTTAAAATCTTCAATTTTTCATCACAGATGTGCCCAAGATGCACAAAAGCGCTGGAAACGGTGAGATAAGCCTATTTTTGCAACTTTGGTTAAAATCTTCAATTTTTCATCACAGATGTGCCCAAGATGCACAAAAGCGCTGGAAACGGTGAGATAAGCCTATTTTTGCAACTTTGGTTAAAATCTTCATTTTTTCATCACAGATATGCCCAAGGTGCGCAAAAGTGCTGGAAACGGTGAGATAAGCCTAATTTTGCAACAATGTTTAAGGTTTGGAGGTTTCATAGACTAAAGTTGAAAATCAGTGGTTTGACTGCCATAATGAAATAGGGTCACTAATCAACGTGTTTTCTCAAAAGGCCTTCACTCAATTTCCTTGATACTTAAAATGCATACAGTGGATTATAATAATGAAAAAGGATAATTTGAAATCTTGGTTTCAACTCTAAAGGAACTCTTTAAAAAAAAGATTTTAAGTTTTGGAAACCCCAATGAAAAAGTAGCAACTGCACGGTTTCTACTGTCAGATTCGCTCTAAGTGCCAAAAAGTGCTGGAAACGGGGAGATAAGCCTATTTTTGCAACAATGGTTAAAAACTTCAATTTTTCATCACAGATGTGTCCAAGATGCACAAAAGCGCTGGAAACGGTGAGATAAGCCTATTTTTGCAACTTTGGTTAAAATCTTCAATTTTTCATCACAGATGTGCCCAAGATGCGCAAAAGCTCTGGAAACGGTGAGATAAGCCTATTTTTGCAACTTTGGTTAAAATCTTAAATTTTTCATCACAGATGTGCCCAAGATGCACAAAAGCGCTGGAAACGGTGAGAAAAGCCTATTTTTGCAACTTTGGTTAAAATCTTCATTTTTTCATCACAGATATGCCCAAGGTGCACAAAAGTGCTGGAAACGGTGAGATAAGCCTAATTTTGCAACAATGTTTAAGGTTTGGAGGTTTCATAGACTAAAGTTGAAAATCAGTGGTTTGACTGCCATAATGAAATAGGGTCACTAATCAACGTGTTTTCTCAAAAGGCCTTCAGTCAAATTCCTTGATACTTAAAATGCATACAGTGGATTATAATAATGAAAAAGGATAATTTGAAATCTTGGTTTCAACTCTAAAGGAACTCTTTAAAAAAAAGATTTTAAGTTTTGGAAACCCAAATGAAAAAGTAGCAACTGCACGGTTTCTACTGTCAGATTGGCTCTAAGTGCCAAAAAGTGCTGGAAACGGGGAGATAAGCCTATTTTTGCAACAATGGTTAAAATCTTCAATTTTTCATCACAGATGTGTCCAAGATGCACAAAAGCGCTGGAAACGGTGAGATAAGCCTATTTTTGCAACTTTGGTTAAAATCTTCAATTTTTCATCACAGATGTGCCCAAGATGCACAAAAGCTCTGGAAACGGTGAGATAAGCCTATTTTTGCAACTTTGGTTAAAATCTTAAATTTTTCATCCAAAATGTGCCCAAGATGCGCAAAAGCGCTGGAAACGGTGAGATAAGCCTATTTTTGCAACTTTGGTTAAAATCTTCATTTTTTCATCACAGATATGCCCAAGGTGCACAAAAGTGCTGGAAACGGTGAGATAAGCCTAATTTTGCAACAATGTTTAAGGTTTGGAGGTTTCATAGACTAAAGTTGAAAATCAGTGGTTTGACTGCCATAATGAAAGAGGGTCACTAATCAACGTGTTTTCTCAAAAGGCCTTCAGTCAAATTCCTTGATACTTAAAATGCATACAGTGGATTATAATAATGAAAAAGGATAATTTGAAATCTTGGTTTCAACTCTAAAGGAACTCTTTAAAAAAAAGATTTTAAGTTTTGGAAACCCCAATGAAAAAGTAGCAACTGCACGGTTTCTACTGTCAGATTCGCTCTAAGTGCCAAAAAGTGCTGGAAACGGGGAGATAAGCCTATTTTTGCAACAATGGTTAAAATCTTCAATTTTTCATCACAGATGTGTCCAAGATGCACAAAAGCGCTGGAAACGGTGAGATAAGCCTATTTTTGCAACTTTGGTTAAAATCTTCAATTTTTCATCACAGATGTGCCCAAGATGCGCAAAAGCGCTGGAAACGGTGAGATAAGCCTATTTTTGCAACTTTGGTTAAAATCTTAAATTTTTCATCACAGATGTGCCCAAGGTGCGCAAAAGTGCTGGAAACGTTGAGATAAGCCTAATTTTGCAACAATGTTTAAGGTTTGGAGGTTTCATAGACTAAAGTTGAAAATCAGTGGTTTGACTGCCATAATGAAATAGGGTCACTAATCAACGTGTTTTCTCAAAAGGCCTTCACTCAATTTCCTTGATACTTAAAATGCATACAGTGGATTATAATAATGAAAAAGGATGATTTGAAATCTTGGTTTCAACTCTAAAGGAACTCTTTAAAAAAAAGATTTTAAGTTTTGGAAACCCCAATGAAAAAGTAGCAACTGCACGGTTTCTACTGTCAGATTCGCTCTAAGTGCCAAAAAGTCCTGGAAACGGGGAGATAAGCCTATTTTTGCAACAATGGTTAAAATCTTCAATTTTTCATCACAGATGTGTCCAAGATGCACAAAAGCGCTGGAAACGGTGAGATAAGCCTATTTTTGCAACTTTGGTTAAAATCTTCAATTTTTCATCACAGATGTGCCCAAGATGCACAAAAGCGCTGGAAACGGTGAGATAAGCCTATTTTTGCAACTTTGGTTAAAATCTTCAATTTTTCATCACAGATATGCCCAAGGTGCACAAAAGTGCTGGAAACGGTGAGATAAGCCTAATTTTGCAACAATGTTTAAGGTTTGGAGGTTTCATAGACTAAAGTTGAAAATCAGTGGTTTGACTGCCATAATGAAATAGGGTCACTAATCAACGTGTTTTCTCAAAAGGCCTTCACTCAATTTCCTTGATACTTAAAATGCATACAGTGGATTATAATAATGAAAAAGGATAATTTGAAATCTTGGTTTCAACTCTAAAGGAACTCTTTAAAAAAAAGATTTTAGGTTTTGGAAACCCCAATGAAAAAGTAGCAACTGCACGGTTTCTACTGTCAGATTCGCTCTAAGTGCCAAAAAGTGCTGGAAACGGGGAGATAAGCCTATTTTTGCAACAATGGTTAAAATCTTCAATTTTTCATCACAGATGTGCCCAAGATGCACAAAAGCGCTGGAAACGGTGAGATAAGCCTATTTTTGCAACTTTGGTTAAAATCTTCAATTTTTCATCACAGATGTGCCCAAGATGCACAAAAGCGCTGGAAACGGTGAGATAAGCCTATTTTTGCAACTTTGGTTAAAATCTTCAATTTTTCATCACAGATGTGCCCAAGATGCGCAAAAGCGCTGGAAACGGTGAGATAAGCCTATTTTTGCAACTTTGGTTAAAATCTTAAATTTTTCATCACAGATGTGCCCAAGATGCCCAAAAGCGCTGGAAACGGTGAGATAAGCCTATTTTTGCAACTTTGGTTAAAATCTTCATTTTTTCATCACAGATATGCCCAAGGTGCACAAAAGTGCTGGAAACGGTGAGATAAGCCTAATTTTGCAACAATGTTTAAGGTTTGGAGGTTTCATAGACTAAAGTCGAAAATCAGTGGTTTGACTGCCATAATGAAATAGGGTCACTAATCAACGTGTTTTCTCAAAAGGCCTTCAGTCAAATTCCTTGATACTTAAAATGCATACAGTGGATTATAATAATGAAAAAGGATAATTTGAAATCTTGGTTTCAACTCTAAAGGAACTCTTTAAAAAAAAGATTTTAAGTTTTGGAAACCCAAATGAAAAAGTAGCAACTGCACGGTTTCTACTGTCAGATTGGCTCTAAGTGCCAAAAAGTGCTGGAAACGGGGAGATAAGCCTATTTTTGCAACAATGGTTAAAATCTTCAATTTTTCATCACAGATGTGTCCAAGATGCACAAAAGCGCTGGAAACGGTGAGATAAGCCTATTTTTGCAACTTTGGTTAAAATCTTCATTTTTTCATCACAGATGTGCCCAAGATGCACAAAAGCGCTGGAAACGGTGAGATAAGCCTATTTTTGCAACTTTGGTTAAAATCTTCAATTTTTCATCACAGATGTGCCCAAGATGCGCAAAAGCTCTGGAAACGGTGAGATAAGCCTATTTTTGCAACTTTGGTTAAAATCTTAAATTTTTCATCACAGATGTGCCCAAGATGCGCAAAAGCGCTGGAAACGGTGAGATAAGCCTATTTTTGCAACTTTGGTTAAAATCTTCATTTTTTCATCACAGATATGCCCAAGGTGCACAAAAGTGCTGGAAACGGTGAGATAAGCCTAATTTTGCAACAATGTTTAAGGTTTGGAGGTTTCATAGACTAAAGTTGAAAATCAGTGGTTTGACTGCCATAATGAAAGAGGGTCACTAATCAACGTGTTTTCTCAAAAGGCCTTCAGTCAAATTCCTTGATACTTAAAATGCATACAGTGGATTATAATAATGAAAAAGGATAATTTGAAATCTTGGTTTCAACTCTAAAGGAACTCTTTAAAAAAAAGATTTTAAGTTTTGGAAACCCCAATGAAAAAGTAGCAACTGCACGGTTTCTACTGTCAGATTCGCTCTAAGTGCCAAAAAGTGCTGGAAACGGGGAGATAAGCCTATTTTTGCAACAATGGTTAAAATCTTCAATTTTTCATCACAGATGTGTCCAAGATGCACAAAAGCGCTGGAAACGGTGAGATAAGCCTATTTTTGCAACTTTGGTTAAAATCTTCAATTTTTCATCACAGATGTGCCCAAGATGCGCAAAAGCGCTGGAAACGGTGAGATAAGCCTATTTTTGCAACTTTGGTTAAAATCTTAAATTTTTCATCACAGATGTGCCCAAGGTGCGCAAAAGTGCTGGAAACGTTGAGATAAGCCTAATTTTGCAACAATGTTTAAGGTTTGGAGGTTTCATAGACTAAAGTTGAAAATCAGTGGTTTGACTGCCATAATGAAATAGGGTCACTAATCAACGTGTTTTCTCAAAAGGCCTTCACTCAATTTCCTTGATACTTAAAATGCATACAGTGGATTATAATAATGAAAAAGGATGATTTGAAATCTTGGTTTCAACTCTAAAGGAACTCTTTAAAAAAAAGATTTTAAGTTTTGGAAACCCCAATGAAAAAGTAGCAACTGCACGGTTTCTACTGTCAGATTCGCTCTAAGTGCCAAAAAGTCCTGGAAACGGGGAGATAAGCCTATTTTTGCAACAATGGTTAAAATCTTCAATTTTTCATCACAGATGTGTCCAAGATGCACAAAAGCGCTGGAAACGGTGAGATAAGCCTATTTTTGCAACTTTGGTTAAAATCTTCAATTTTTCATCACAGATGTGCCCAAGATGCACAAAAGCGCTGGAAACGGTGAGATAAGCCTATTTTTGCAACTTTGGTTAAAATCTTCAATTTTTCATCACAGATGTGCCCAAGATGCCCAAAAGCGCTGGAAACGGTGAGATAAGCCTATTTTTGCAACTTTGGTTAAAATCTTCAATTTTTCATCACAGATGTGCCCAAGATGCACAAAAGCGCTGGAAACGGTGAGATAAGCCTATTTTTGCAACTTTGGTTAAAATCTTCAATTTTTCATCACAGATGTGCCCAAGATGCACAAAAGCGCTGGAAACGGTGAGATAAGCCTATTTTTGCAACTTTGGTTAAAATCTTCATTTTTTCATCACAGATATGCCCAAGGTGCACAAAAGTGCTGGAAACGGTGAGATAAGCCTAATTTTGCAACAATGTTTAAGGTTTGGAGGTTTCATAGACTAAAGTTGAAAATCAGTGGTTTGACTGCCATAATGAAATAGGGTCACTAATCAACGTGTTTTCTCAAAAGGCCTTCAGTCAAATTCCTTGATACTTAAAATGCATACAGTGGATTATAATAATGAAAAAGGATAATTTGAAATCTTGGTTTCAACTCTAAAGGAACTCTTTAAAAAAAAGATTTTAAGTTTTGGAAACCCCAATGAAAAAGTAGCAACTGCACGGTTTCTACTGTCAGATTCGCTCTAAGTGCCAAAAAGTGCTGGAAACGGGGAGATAAGCCTATTTTTGCAACAATGGTTAAAATCTTCAATTTTTCATCACAGATGTGTCCAAGATGCACAAAAGCGCTGGAAACGGTGAGATAAGCCTATTTTTGCAACTTTGGTTAAAATCTTCAATTTTTCATCACAGATGTGCCCAAGATGCACAAAAGCGCTGGAAACGGTGAGATAAGCCTATTTTTGCAACTTTGGTTAAAATCTTCAATTTTTCATCACAGATGTGCCCAAGATGCGCAAAAGCGCTGGAAACGGTGAGATAAGCCTATTTTTGCAACTTTGGTTAAAATCTTAAATTTTTCATCACAGATGTGCCCAAGGTGCGCAAAAGTGCTGGAAACGGTGAGATAAGCCTAATTTTGCAACAATGTTTAAGGTTTGGAGGTTTCATAGACTAAAGTTGAAAATCAGTGGTTTGACTGCCATAATGAAATAGGGTCACTAATCAACGTGTTTTCTCAAAAGGCCTTCACTCAATTTCCTTGATACTTAAAATGCATACAGTGGATTATAATAATGAAAAAGGATAATTTGAAATCTTGGTTTCAACTCTAAAGGAACTCTTTAAAAAAAAGATTTTAAGTTTTGGAAACCCCAATGAAAAAGTAGCAACTGCACGGTTTCTACTGTCAGATTCGCTCTAAGTGCCAAAAAGTGCTGGAAACGGGGAGATAAGCCTATTTTTGCAACAATGGTTAAAAACTTCAATTTTTCATCACAGATGTGTCCAAGATGCACAAAAGCGCTGGAAACGGTGAGATAAGCCTATTTTTGCAACTTTGGTTAAAATCTTCAATTTTTCATCACAGATGTGCCCAAGATGCGCAAAAGCTCTGGAAACGGTGAGATAAGCCTATTTTTGCAACTTTGGTTAAAATCTTAAATTTTTCATCACAGATGTGCCCAAGATGCACAAAAGCGCTGGAAACGGTGAGATAAGCCTATTTTTGCAACTTTGGTTAAAATCTTCATTTTTTCATCACAGATATGCCCAAGGTGCACAAAAGTGCTGGAAACGGTGAGATAAGCCTAATTTTGCAACAATGTTTAAGGTTTGGAGGTTTCATAGACTAAAGTTGAAAATCAGTGGTTTGACTGCCATAATGAAATAGGGTCACTAATCAACGTGTTTTCTCAAAAGGCCTTCACTCAATTTCCTTGATACTTAAAATGCATACAGTGGATTATAATAATGAAAAAGGATAATTTGAAATCTTGGTTTCAACTCTAAAGGAACTCTTTAAAAAAAAGATTTTAAGTTTTGGAAACCCCAATGAAAAAGTAGCAACTGCACGGTTTCTACTGTCAGATTCGCTCTAAGTGCCAAAAAGTGCTGGAAACGGGGAGATAAGCCTATTTTTGCAACAATGGTTAAAATCTTCAATTTTTCATCACAGATGTGCCCAAGATGCACAAAAGCGCTGGAAACGGTGAGATAAGCCTATTTTTGCAACTTTGGTTAAAATCTTCAATTTTTCATCACAGATGTGCCCAAGATGCACAAAAGCGCTGGAAACGGTGAGATAAGCCTATTTTTGCAACTTTGGTTAAAATCTTCAATTTTTCATCACAGATGTGCCCAAGATGCGCAAAAGCGCTGGAAACGGTGAGATAAGCCTATTTTTGCAACTTTGGTTAAAATCTTAAATTTTTCATCACAGATGTGCCCAAGATGCCCAAAAGCGCTGGAAACGGTGAGATAAGCCTATTTTTGCAACTTTGGTTAAAATCTTCATTTTTTCATCACAGATATGCCCAAGGTGCACAAAAGTGCTGGAAACGGTGAGATAAGCCTAATTTTGCAACAATGTTTAAGGTTTGGAGGTTTCATAGACTAAAGTCGAAAATCAGTGGTTTGACTGCCATAATGAAATAGGGTCACTAATCAACGTGTTTTCTCAAAAGGCCTTCAGTCAAATTCCTTGATACTTAAAATGCATACAGTGGATTATAATAATGAAAAAGGATAATTTGAAATCTTGGTTTCAACTCTAAAGGAACTCTTTAAAAAAAAGATTTTAAGTTTTGGAAACCCAAATGAAAAAGTAGCAACTGCACGGTTTCTACTGTCAGATTGGCTCTAAGTGCCAAAAAGTGCTGGAAACGGGGAGATAAGCCTATTTTTGCAACAATGGTTAAAATCTTCAATTTTTCATCACAGATGTGTCCAAGATGCACAAAAGCGCTGGAAACGGTGAGATAAGCCTATTTTTGCAACTTTGGTTAAAATCTTCAATTTTTCATCACAGATGTGCCCAAGATGCACAAAAGCGCTGGAAACGGTGAGATAAGCCTATTTTTGCAACTTTGGTTAAAATCTTCAATTTTTCATCACAGATGTGCCCAAGATGCGCAAAAGCTCTGGAAACGGTGAGATAAGCCTATTTTTGCAACTTTGGTTAAAATCTTAAATTTTTCATCACAGATGTGCCCAAGATGCGCAAAAGCGCTGGAAACGGTGAGATAAGCCTATTTTTGCAACTTTGGTTAAAATCTTCATTTTTTCATCACAGATATGCCCAAGGTGCACAAAAGTGCTGGAAACGGTGAGATAAGCCTAATTTTGCAACAATGTTTAAGGTTTGGAGGTTTCATAGACTAAAGTTGAAAATCAGTGGTTTGACTGCCATAATGAAAGAGGGTCACTAATCAACGTGTTTTCTCAAAAGGCCTTCAGTCAAATTCCTTGATACTTAAAATGCATACAGTGGATTATAATAATGAAAAAGGATAATTTGAAATCTTGGTTTCAACTCTAAAGGAACTCTTTAAAAAAAAGATTTTAAGTTTTGGAAACCCCAATGAAAAAGTAGCAACTGCACGGTTTCTACTGTCAGATTCGCTCTAAGTGCCAAAAAGTGCTGGAAACGGGGAGATAAGCCTATTTTTGCAACAATGGTTAAAATCTTCAATTTTTCATCACAGATGTGTCCAAGATGCACAAAAGCGCTGGAAACGGTGAGATAAGCCTATTTTTGCAACTTTGGTTAAAATCTTCAATTTTTCATCACAGATGTGCCCAAGATGCGCAAAAGCGCTGGAAACGGTGAGATAAGCCTATTTTTGCAACTTTGGTTAAAATCTTAAATTTTTCATCACAGATGTGCCCAAGGTGCGCAAAAGTGCTGGAAACGTTGAGATAAGCCTAATTTTGCAACAATGTTTAAGGTTTGGAGGTTTCATAGACTAAAGTTGAAAATCAGTGGTTTGACTGCCATAATGAAATAGGGTCACTAATCAACGTGTTTTCTCAAAAGGCCTTCACTCAATTTCCTTGATACTTAAAATGCATACAGTGGATTATAATAATGAAAAAGGATGATTTGAAATCTTGGTTTCAACTCTAAAGGAACTCTTTAAAAAAAAGATTTTAAGTTTTGGAAACCCCAATGAAAAAGTAGCAACTGCACGGTTTCTACTGTCAGATTCGCTCTAAGTGCCAAAAAGTCCTGGAAACGGGGAGATAAGCCTATTTTTGCAACAATGGTTAAAATCTTCAATTTTTCATCACAGATGTGTCCAAGATGCACAAAAGCGCTGGAAACGGTGAGATAAGCCTATTTTTGCAACTTTGGTTAAAATCTTCAATTTTTCATCACAGATGTGCCCAAGATGCACAAAAGCGCTGGAAACGGTGAGATAAGCCTATTTTTGCAACTTTGGTTAAAATCTTCAATTTTTCATCACAGATGTGCCCAAGATGCCCAAAAGCGCTGGAAACGGTGAGATAAGCCTATTTTTGCAACTTTGGTTAAAATCTTCAATTTTTCATCACAGATGTGCCCAAGATGCACAAAAGCGCTGGAAACGGTGAGATAAGCCTATTTTTGCAACTTTGGTTAAAATCTTCAATTTTTCATCACAGATGTGCCCAAGATGCACAAAAGCGCTGGAAACGGTGAGATAAGCCTATTTTTGCAACTTTGGTTAAAATCTTCAATTTTTCATCACAGATGTGCCCAAGATGCGCAAAAGCGCTGGAAACGGTGAGATAAGCCTATTTTTGCAACTTTGGTTAAAATCTTAAATTTTTCATCACAGATGTGCCCAAGGTGCGCAAAAGTGCTGGAAACGGTGAGATAAGCCTAATTTTGCAACAATGTTTAAGGTTTGGAGGTTTCATAGACTAAAGTTGAAAATCAGTGGTTTGACTGCCATAATGAAATAGGGTCACTAATCAACGTGTTTTCTCAAAAGGCCTTCACTCAATTTCCTTGATACTTAAAATGCATACAGTGGATTATAATAATGAAAAAGGATAATTTGAAATCTTGGTTTCAACTCTAAAGGAACTCTTTAAAAAAAAGATTTTAAGTTTTGGAAACCCCAATGAAAAAGTAGCAACTGCACGGTTTCTACTGTCAGATTCGCTCTAAGTGCCAAAAAGTGCTGGAAACGGGGAGATAAGCCTATTTTTGCAACAATGGTTAAAAACTTCAATTTTTCATCACAGATGTGTCCAAGATGCACAAAAGCGCTGGAAACGGTGAGATAAGCCTATTTTTGCAACTTTGGTTAAAATCTTCAATTTTTCATCACAGATGTGCCCAAGATGCGCAAAAGCTCTGGAAACGGTGAGATAAGCCTATTTTTGCAACTTTGGTTAAAATCTTAAATTTTTCATCACAGATGTGCCCAAGATGCACAAAAGCGCTGGAAACGGTGAGATAAGCCTATTTTTGCAACTTTGGTTAAAATCTTCATTTTTTCATCACAGATATGCCCAAGGTGCACAAAAGTGCTGGAAACGGTGAGATAAGCCTAATTTTGCAACAATGTTTAAGGTTTGGAGGTTTCATAGACTAAAGTTGAAAATCAGTGGTTTGACTGCCATAATGAAATAGGGTCACTAATCAACGTGTTTTCTCAAAAGGCCTTCACTCAATTTCCTTGATACTTAAAATGCATACAGTGGATTATAATAATGAAAAAGGATAATTTGAAATCTTGGTTTCAACTCTAAAGGAACTCTTTAAAAAAAAGATTTTAAGTTTTGGAAACCCCAATGAAAAAGTAGCAACTGCACGGTTTCTACTGTCAGATTCGCTCTAAGTGCCAAAAAGTGCTGGAAACGGGGAGATAAGCCTATTTTTGCAACAATGGTTAAAATCTTCAATTTTTCATCACAGATGTGCCCAAGATGCACAAAAGCGCTGGAAACGGTGAGATAAGCCTATTTTTGCAACTTTGGTTAAAATCTTCAATTTTTCATCACAGATGTGCCCAAGATGCACAAAAGCGCTGGAAACGGTGAGATAAGCCTATTTTTGCAACTTTGGT
This sequence comes from Pleuronectes platessa, assembly GCF_947347685.1. NCBI lineage: Eukaryota > Metazoa > Chordata > Actinopteri > Pleuronectiformes > Pleuronectidae > Pleuronectes > Pleuronectes platessa. The sequence continues at coordinate 56,604 of NW_026518964.1, forward strand.
TAAAATCTTCAATTTTTCATCACAGATGTGCCCAAGATGCGCAAAAGCGCTGGAAACGGTGAGTTAAGCCTATTTTTGCAACTTTGGTTAAAATCTTAAATTTTTCATCACAGATGTGCCCAAGATGCCCAAAAGCGCTGGAAACGGTGAGATAAGCCTATTTTTGCAACTTTGGTTAAAATCTTCATTTTTTCATCACAGATATGCCCAAGGTGCACAAAAGTGCTGGAAACGGTGAGATAAGCCTAATTTTGCAACAATGTTTAAGGTTTGGAGGTTTCATAGACTAAAGTCGAAAATCAGTGGTTTGACTGCCATAATGAAATAGGGTCACTAATCAACGTGTTTTCTCAAAAGGCCTTCAGTCAAATTCCTTGATACTTAAAATGCATACAGTGGATTATAATAATGAAAAAGGATAATTTGAAATCTTGGTTTCAACTCTAAAGGAACTCTTTAAAAAAAAGATTTTAAGTTTTGGAAACCCAAATGAAAAAGTAGCAACTGCACGGTTTCTACTGTCAGATTGGCTCTAAGTGCCAAAAAGTGCTGGAAACGGGGAGATAAGCCTATTTTTGCAACAATGGTTAAAATCTTCAATTTTTCATCACAGATGTGTCCAAGATGCACAAAAGCGCTGGAAACGGTGAGATAAGCCTATTTTTGCAACTTTGGTTAAAATCTTCAATTTTTCATCACAGATGTGCCCAAGATGCACAAAAGCGCTGGAAACGGTGAGATAAGCCTATTTTTGCAACTTTGGTTAAAATCTTCAATTTTTCATCACAGATGTGCCCAAGATGCGCAAAAGCTCTGGAAACGGTGAGATAAGCCTATTTTTGCAACTTTGGTTAAAATCTTAAATTTTTCATCACAGATGTGCCCAAGATGCGCAAAAGCGCTGGAAACGGTGAGATAAGCCTATTTTTGCAACTTTGGTTAAAATCTTCATTTTTTCATCACAGATATGCCCAAGGTGCACAAAAGTGCTGGAAACGGTGAGATAAGCCTAATTTTGCAACAATGTTTAAGGTTTGGAGGTTTCATAGACTAAAGTTGAAAATCAGTGGTTTGACTGCCATAATGAAAGAGGGTCACTAATCAACGTGTTTTCTCAAAAGGCCTTCAGTCAAATTCCTTGATACTTAAAATGCATACAGTGGATTATAATAATGAAAAAGGATAATTTGAAATCTTGGTTTCAACTCTAAAGGAACTCTTTAAAAAAAAGATTTTAAGTTTTGGAAACCCCAATGAAAAAGTAGCAACTGCACGGTTTCTACTGTCAGATTCGCTCTAAGTGCCAAAAAGTGCTGGAAACGGGGAGATAAGCCTATTTTTGCAACAATGGTTAAAATCTTCAATTTTTCATCACAGATGTGTCCAAGATGCACAAAAGCGCTGGAAACGGTGAGATAAGCCTATTTTTGCAAATTTGGTTAAAATCTTCAATTTTTCATCACAGATGTGCCCAAGATGCGCAAAAGCGCTGGAAACGGTGAGATAAGCCTATTTTTGCAACTTTGGTTAAAATCTTAAATTTTTCATCACAGATGTGCCCAAGGTGCGCAAAAGTGCTGGAAACGTTGAGATAAGCCTAATTTTACAACAATGTTTAAGGTTTGGAGGTTTCATAGACTAAAGTTGAAAATCAGTGGTTTGACTGCCATAATGAAATAGGGTCACTAATCAACGTGTTTTCTCAAAAGGCCTTCACTCAATTTCCTTGATACTTAAAATGCATACAGTGGATTATAATAATGAAAAAGGATGATTTGAAATCTTGGTTTCAACTCTAAAGGAACTCTTTAAAAAAAAGATTTTAAGTTTTGGAAACCCCAATGAAAAAGTAGCAACTGCACGGTTTCTACTGTCAGATTCGCTCTAAGTGCCAAAAAGTCCTGGAAACGGGGAGATAAGCCTATTTTTGCAACAATGGTTAAAATCTTCAATTTTTCATCACAGATGTGTCCAAGATGCACAAAAGCGCTGGAAACGGTGAGATAAGCCTATTTTTGCAACTTTGGTTAAAATCTTCAATTTTTCATCACAGATGTGCCCAAGATGCACAAAAGCGCTGGAAACGGTGAGATAAGCCTATTTTTGCAACTTTGGTTAAAATCTTCAATTTTTCATCACAGATGTGCCCAAGATGCACAAAAGCGCTGGAAACGGTGAGATAAGCCTATTTTTGCAACTTTGGTTAAAATCTTCAATTTTTCATCACAGATGTGCCCAAGGTGCACAAAAGTGCTGGAAACGGTGAGATAAGCCTAATTTTGCAACAATGTTTAAGGTTTGGAGGTTTCATAGACTAAAGTTGAAAATCAGTGGTTTGACTGCCATAATGAAATAGGGTCACTAATCAACGTGTTTTCTCAAAAGGCCTTCAGTCAAATTCCTTGATACTTAAAATGCATACAGTGGATTATAATAATGAAAAAGGATAATTTGAAATCTTGGTTTCAACTCTAAAGGAACTCTTTAAAAAAAAGATTTTAAGTTTTGGAAACCCCAATGAAAAAGTAGCAACTGCACGGTTTCTACTGTCAGATTCGCTCTAAGTGCCAAAAAGTGCTGGAAACGGGGAGATAAGCCTATTTTTGCAACAATGGTTAAAATCTTCAATTTTTCATCACAGATGTGTCCAAGATGCACAAAAGCGCTGGAAACGGTGAGATAAGCCTATTTTTGCAACTTTGGTTAAAATCTTCAATTTTTCATCACAGATGTGCCCAAGATGCACAAAAGCGCTGGAAACGGTGAGATAAGCCTATTTTTGCAACTTTGGTTAAAATCTTCAATTTTTCATCACAGATGTGCCCAAGATGCGCAAAAGCGCTGGAAACGGTGAGATAAGCCTATTTTTGCCACTTTGGTTAAAATCTTAAATTTTTCATCACAGATGTGCCCAAGGTGCGCAAAAGTGCTGGAAACGGTGAGATAAGCCTAATTTTGCAACAATGTTTAAGGTTTGGAGGTTTCATAGACTAAAGTTGAAAATCAGTGGTTTGACTGCCATAATGAAATAGGGTCACTAATAAACGTGTTTTCTCAAAAGGCCTTCACTCAATTTCCTTGATACTTAAAATGCATACAGTGGATTATAATAATGAAAAAGGATAATTTGAAATCTTGGTTTCAACTCTAAAGGAACTCTTTAAAAAAAAGATTTTAAGTTTTGGAAACCCCAATGAAAAAGTAGCAACTGCACGGTTTCTACTGTCAGATTCGCTCTAAGTGCCAAAAAGTGCTGGAAACGGGGAGATAAGCCTATTTTTGCAACAATGGTTAAAAACTTCAATTTTTCATCACAGATGTGTCCAAGATGCACAAAAGCGCTGGAAACGGTGAGATAAGCCTATTTTTGCAACTTTGGTTAAAATCTTCAATTTTTCATCACAGATGTGCCCAAGATGCGCAAAAGCTCTGGAAACGGTGAGATAAGCCTATTTTTGCAACTTTGGTTAAAATCTTAAATTTTTCATCACAGATGTGCCCAAGATGCACAAAAGCGCTGGAAACGGTGAGATAAGCCTATTTTTGCAACTTTGGTTAAAATCTTCATTTTTTCATCACAGATATGCCCAAGGTGCACAAAAGTGCTGGAAACGGTGAGATAAGCCTAATTTTGCAACAATGTTTAAGGTTTGGAGGTTTCATAGACTAAAGTTGAAAATCAGTGGTTTGACTGCCATAATGAAATAGGGTCACTAATCAACGTGTTTTCTCAAAAGGCCTTCACTCAATTTCCTTGATACTTAAAATGCATACAGTGGATTATAATAATGAAAAAGGATAATTTGAAATCTTGGTTTCAACTCTAAAGGAACTCTTTAAAAAAAAGATTTTAGGTTTTGGAAACCCCAATGAAAAAGTAGCAACTGCACGGTTTCTACTGTCAGATTCGCTCTAAGTGCCAAAAAGTGCTGGAAACGGGGAGATAAGCCTATTTTTGCAACAATGGTTAAAATCTTCAATTTTTCATCACAGATGTGCCCAAGATGCACAAAAGCGCTGGAAACGGTGAGATAAGCCTATTTTTGCAACTTTGGTTAAAATCTTCAATTTTTCATCACAGATGTGCCCAAGATGCACAAAAGCGCTGGAAACGGTGAGATAAGCCTATTTTTGCAACTTTGGTTAAAATCTTCAATTTTTCATCACAGATGTGCCCAAGATGCGCAAAAGCGCTGGAAACGGTGAGATAAGCCTATTTTTGCAACTTTGGTTAAAATCTTAAATTTTTCATCACAGATGTGCCCAAGATGCCCAAAAGCGCTGGAAACGGTGAGATAAGCCTATTTTTGCAACTTTGGTTAAAATCTTCATTTTTTCATCACAGATATGCCCAAGGTGCACAAAAGTGCTGGAAACGGTGAGATAAGCCTAATTTTGCAACAATGTTTAAGGTTTGGAGGTTTCATAGACTAAAGTCGAAAATCAGTGGTTTGACTGCCATAATGAAATAGGGTCACTAATCAACGTGTTTTCTCAAAAGGCCTTCACTCAATTTCCTTGATACTTAAAATGCATACAGTGGATTATAATAATGAAAAAGGATGATTTGAAATCTTGGTTTCAACTCTAAAGGAACTCTTTAAAAAAAAGATTTTAAGTTTTGGAAACCCCAATGAAAAAGTAGCAACTGCACGGTTTCTACTGTCAGATTCGCTCTAAGTGCCAAAAAGTCCTGGAAACGGGGAGATAAGCCTATTTTTGCAACAATGGTTAAAATCTTCAATTTTTCATCACAGATGTGTCCAAGATGCACAAAAGCGCTGGAAACGGTGAGATAAGCCTATTTTTGCAACTTTGGTTAAAATCTTCAATTTTTCATCACAGATGTGCCCAAGATGCACAAAAGCGCTGGAAACGGTGAGATAAGCCTATTTTTGCAACTTTGGTTAAAATCTTCAATTTTTCATCACAGATGTGCCCAAGATGCACAAAAGCGCTGGAAACGGTGAGATAAGCCTATTTTTGCAACTTTGGTTAAAATCTTCAATTTTTCATCACAGATGTGCCCAAGATGCACAAAAGCGCTGGAAACGGTGAGATAAGCCTATTTTTGCAACTTTGGTTAAAATCTTCATTTTTTCATCACAGATATGCCCAAGGTGCACAAAAGTGCTGGAAACGGTGAGATAAGCCTAATTTTGCAACAATGTTTAAGGTTTGGAGGTTTCATAGACTAAAGTTGAAAATCAGTGGTTTGACTGCCATAATGAAATAGGGTCACTAATCAACGTGTTTTCTCAAAAGGCCTTCAGTCAAATTCCTTGATACTTAAAATGCATACAGTGGATTATAATAATGAAAAAGGATAATTTGAAATCTTGGTTTCAACTCTAAAGGAACTCTTTAAAAAAAAGATTTTAAGTTTTGGAAACCCCAATGAAAAAGTAGCAACTGCACGGTTTCTACTGTCAGATTCGCTCTAAGTGCCAAAAAGTGCTGGAAACGGGGAGATAAGCCTATTTTTGCAACAATGGTTAAAATCTTCAATTTTTCATCACAGATGTGTCCAAGATGCACAAAAGCGCTGGAAACGGTGAGATAAGCCTATTTTTGCAACTTTGGTTAAAATCTTCAATTTTTCATCACAGATGTGCCCAAGATGCACAAAAGCGCTGGAAACGGTGAGATAAGCCTATTTTTGCAACTTTGGTTAAAATCTTCAATTTTTCATCACAGATGTGCCCAAGATGCGCAAAAGCGCTGGAAACGGTGAGATAAGCCTATTTTTGCAACTTTGGTTAAAATCTTAAATTTTTCATCACAGATGTGCCCAAGGTGCGCAAAAGTGCTGGAAACGGTGAGATAAGCCTAATTTTGCAACAATGTTTAAGGTTTGGAGGTTTCATAGACTAAAGTTGAAAATCAGTGGTTTGACTGCCATAATGAAATAGGGTCACTAATCAACGTGTTTTCTCAAAAGGCCTTCACTCAATTTCCTTGATACTTAAAATGCATACAGTGGATTATAATAATGAAAAAGGATAATTTGAAATCTTGGTTTCAACTCTAAAGGAACTCTTTAAAAAAAAGATTTTAAGTTTTGGAAACCCCAATGAAAAAGTAGCAACTGCACGGTTTCTACTGTCAGATTCGCTCTAAGTGCCAAAAAGTGCTGGAAACGGGGAGATAAGCCTATTTTTGCAACAATGGTTAAAAACTTCAATTTTTCATCACAGATGTGTCCAAGATGCACAAAAGCGCTGGAAACGGTGAGATAAGCCTATTTTTGCAACTTTGGTTAAAATCTTCAATTTTTCATCACAGATGTGCCCAAGATGCGCAAAAGCTCTGGAAACGGTGAGATAAGCCTATTTTTGCAACTTTGGTTAAAATCTTAAATTTTTCATCACAGATGTGCCCAAGATGCACAAAAGCGCTGGAAACGGTGAGATAAGCCTATTTTTGCAACTTTGGTTAAAATCTTCATTTTTTCATCACAGATATGCCCAAGGTGCACAAAAGTGCTGGAAACGGTGAGATAAGCCTAATTTTGCAACAATGTTTAAGGTTTGGAGGTTTCATAGACTAAAGTTGAAAATCAGTGGTTTGACTGCCATAATGAAATAGGGTCACTAATCAACGTGTTTTCTCAAAAGGCCTTCACTCAATTTCCTTGATACTTAAAATGCATACAGTGGATTATAATAATGAAAAAGGATAATTTGAAATCTTGGTTTCAACTCTAAAGGAACTCTTTAAAAAAAAGATTTTAAGTTTTGGAAACCCCAATGAAAAAGTAGCAACTGCACGGTTTCTACTGTCAGATTCGCTCTAAGTGCCAAAAAGTGCTGGAAACGGGGAGATAAGCCTATTTTTGCAACAATGGTTAAAATCTTCAATTTTTCATCACAGATGTGCCCAAGATGCACAAAAGCGCTGGAAACGGTGAGATAAGCCTATTTTTGCAACTTTGGTTAAAATCTTCAATTTTTCATCACAGATGTGCCCAAGATGCACAAAAGCGCTGGAAACGGTGAGATAAGCCTATTTTTGCAACTTTGGTTAAAATCTTCAATTTTTCATCACAGATGTGCCCAAGATGCGCAAAAGCGCTGGAAACGGTGAGATAAGCCTATTTTTGCAACTTTGGTTAAAATCTTAAATTTTTCATCACAGATGTGCCCAAGATGCCCAAAAGCGCTGGAAACATTGAGATAAGCCTATTTTTGCAACTTTGGTTAAAATCTTCATTTTTTCATCACAGATATGCCCAAGGTGCACAAAAGTGCTGGAAACGGTGAGATAAGCCTAATTTTGCAACAATGTTTAAGGTTTGGAGGTTTCATAGACTAAAGTCGAAAATCAGTGGTTTGACTGCCATAATGAAATAGGGTCACTAATCAACGTGTTTTCTCAAAAGGCCTTCAGTCAAATTCCTTGATACTTAAAATGCATACAGTGGATTATAATAATGAAAAAGGATAATTTGAAATCTTGGTTTCAACTCTAAAGGAACTCTTTAAAAAAAAGATTTTAAGTTTTGGAAACCCAAATGAAAAAGTAGCAACTGCACGGTTTCTACTGTCAGATTGGCTCTAAGTGCCAAAAAGTGCTGGAAACGGGGAGATAAGCCTATTTTTGCAACAATGGTTAAAATCTTCAATTTTTCATCACAGATGTGTCCAAGATGCACAAAAGCGCTGGAAACGGTGAGATAAGCCTATTTTTGCAACTTTGGTTAAAATCTTCAATTTTTCATCACAGATGTGCCCAAGATGCACAAAAGCGCTGGAAACGGTGAGATAAGCCTATTTTTGCAACTTTGGTTAAAATCTTCAATTTTTCATCACAGATGTGCCCAAGATGCGCAAAAGCTCTGGAAACGGTGAGATAAGCCTATTTTTGCAACTTTGGTTAAAATCTTAAATTTTTCATCACAGATGTGCCCAAGATGCGCAAAAGCGCTGGAAACGGTGAGATAAGCCTATTTTTGCAACTTTGGTTAAAATCTTCATTTTTTCATCACAGATATGCCCAAGGTGCACAAAAGTGCTGGAAACGGTGAGATAAGCCTAATTTTGCAACAATGTTTAAGGTTTGGAGGTTTCATAGACTAAAGTTGAAAATCAGTGGTTTGACTGCCATAATGAAAGAGGGTCACTAATCAACGTGTTTTCTCAAAAGGCCTTCAGTCAAATTCCTTGATACTTAAAATGCATACAGTGGATTATAATAATGAAAAAGGATAATTTGAAATCTTGGTTTCAACTCTAAAGGAACTCTTTAAAAAAAAGATTTTAAGTTTTGGAAACCCCAATGAAAAAGTAGCAACTGCACGGTTTCTACTGTCAGATTCGCTCTAAGTGCCAAAAAGTGCTGGAAACGGGGAGATAAGCCTATTTTTGCAACAATGGTTAAAATCTTCAATTTTTCATCACAGATGTGTCCAAGATGCACAAAAGCGCTGGAAACGGTGAGATAAGCCTATTTTTGCAAATTTGGTTAAAATCTTCAATTTTTCATCACAGATGTGCCCAAGATGCGCAAAAGCGCTGGAAACGGTGAGATAAGCCTATTTTTGCAACTTTGGTTAAAATCTTAAATTTTTCATCACAGATGTGCCCAAGGTGCGCAAAAGTGCTGGAAACGTTGAGATAAGCCTAATTTTACAACAATGTTTAAGGTTTGGAGGTTTCATAGACTAAAGTTGAAAATCAGTGGTTTGACTGCCATAATGAAATAGGGTCACTAATCAACGTGTTTTCTCAAAAGGCCTTCACTCAATTTCCTTGATACTTAAAATGCATACAGTGGATTATAATAATGAAAAAGGATGATTTGAAATCTTGGTTTCAACTCTAAAGGAACTCTTTAAAAAAAAGATTTTAAGTTTTGGAAACCCCAATGAAAAAGTAGCAACTGCACGGTTTCTACTGTCAGATTCGCTCTAAGTGCCAAAAAGTCCTGGAAACGGGGAGATAAGCCTATTTTTGCAACAATGGTTAAAATCTTCAATTTTTCATCACAGATGTGTCCAAGATGCACAAAAGCGCTGGAAACGGTGAGATAAGCCTATTTTTGCAACTTTGGTTAAAATCTTCAATTTTTCATCACAGATGTGCCCAAGATGCACAAAAGCGCTGGAAACGGTGAGATAAGCCTATTTTTGCAACTTTGGTTAAAATCTTCAATTTTTCATCACAGATGTGCCCAAGATGCACAAAAGCGCTGGAAACGGTGAGATAAGCCTATTTTTGCAACTTTGGTTAAAATCTTCAATTTTTCATCACAGATGTGCCCAAGATGCACAAAAGCGCTGGAAACGGTGAGATAAGCCTATTTTTGCAACTTTGGTTAAAATCTTCATTTTTTCATCACAGATATGCCCAAGGTGCACAAAAGTGCTGGAAACGGTGAGATAAGCCTAATTTTGCAACAATGTTTAAGGTTTGGAGGTTTCATAGACTAAAGTCGAAAATCAGTGGTTTGACTGCCATAATGAAATAGGGTCACTAATCAACGTGTTTTCTCAAAAGGCCTTCAGTCAAATTCCTTGATACTTAAAATGCATACAGTGGATTATAATAATGAAAAAGGATAATTTGAAATCTTGGTTTCAACTCTAAAGGAACTCTTTAAAAAAAAGATTTTAAGTTTTGGAAACCCAAATGAAAAAGTAGCAACTGCACGGTTTCTACTGTCAGATTGGCTCTAAGTGCCAAAAAGTGCTGGAAACGGGGAGATAAGCCTATTTTTGCAACAATGGTTAAAATCTTCAATTTTTCATCACAGATGTGTCCAAGATGCACAAAAGCGCTGGAAACGGTGAGATAAGCCTATTTTTGCAACTTTGGTTAAAATCTTCAATTTTTCATCACAGATGTGCCCAAGATGCACAAAAGCGCTGGAAACGGTGAGATAAGCCTATTTTTGCAACTTTGGTTCAAATCTTCAATTTTTCATCACAGATGTGCCCAAGATGCGCAAAAGCTCTGGAAACGGTGAGATAAGCCTATTTTTGCAACTTTGGTTAAAATCTTAAATTTTTCATCACAGATGTGCCCAAGATGCGCAAAAGCGCTGGAAACGGTGAGATAAGCCTATTTTTGCAACTTTGGTTAAAATCTTCATTTTTTCATCACAGATATGCCCAAGGTGCACAAAAGTGCTGGAAACGGTGAGATAAGCCTAATTTTGCAACAATGTTTAAGGTTTGGAGGTTTCATAGACTAAAGTTGAAAATCAGTGGTTTGACTGCCATAATGAAAGAGGGTCACTAATCAACGTGTTTTCTCAAAAGGCCTTCAGTCAAATTCCTTGATACTTAAAATGCATACAGTGGATTATAATAATGAAAAAGGATAATTTGAAATCTTGGTTTCAACTCTAAAGGAACTCTTTAAAAAAAAGATTTTAAGTTTTGGAAACCCCAATGAAAAAGTAGCAACTGCACGGTTTCTACTGTCAGATTCGCTCTAAGTGCCAAAAAGTGCTGGAAACGGGGAGATAAGCCTATTTTTGCAACAATGGTTAAAATCTTCAATTTTTCATCACAGATGTGTCCAAGATGCACAAAAGCGCTGGAAACGGTGAGATAAGCCTATTTTTGCAACTTTGGTTAAAATCTTCAATTTTTCATCACAGATGTGCCCAAGATGCGCAAAAGCGCTGGAAACGGTGAGATAAGCCTATTTTTGCAACTTTGGTTAAAATCTTAAATTTTTCATCACAGATGTGCCCAAGGTGCGCAAAAGTGCTGGAAACGTTGAGATAAGCCTAATTTTACAACAATGTTTAAGGTTTGGAGGTTTCATAGACTAAAGTTGAAAATCAGTGGTTTGACTGCCATAATGAAATAGGGTCACTAATCAACGTGTTTTCTCAAAAGGCCTTCACTCAATTTCCTTGATACTTAAAATGCATACAGTGGATTATAATAATGAAAAAGGATGATTTGAAATCTTGGTTTCAACTCTAAAGGAACTCTTTAAAAAAAAGATTTTAAGTTTTGGAAACCCCAATGAAAAAGTAGCAACTGCACGGTTTCTACTGTCAGATTCGCTCTAAGTGCCAAAAAGTCCTGGAAACGGGGAGATAAGCCTATTTTTGCAACAATGGTTAAAATCTTCAATTTTTCATCACAGATGTGTCCAAGATGCACAAAAGCGCTGGAAACGGTGAGATAAGCCTATTTTTGCAACTTTGGTTAAAATCTTCAATTTTTCATCACAGATGTGCCCAAGATGCGCAAAAGCTCTGGAAACGGTGAGATAAGCCTATTTTTGCAACTTTGGTTAAAATCTTAAATTTTTCATCACAGATGTGCCCAAGATGCACAAAAGCGCTGGAAACGGTGAGATAAGCCTATTTTTGCAACTTTGGTTAAAATCTTCATTTTTTCATCACAGATATGCCCAAGGTGCACAAAAGTGCTGGAAACGGTGAGATAAGCCTAATTTTGCAACAATGTTTAAGGTTTGGAGGTTTCATAGACTAAAGTTGAAAATCAGTGGTTTGACTGCCATAATGAAATAGGGTCACTAATCAACGTGTTTTCTCAAAAGGCCTTCACTCAATTTCCTTGATACTTAAAATGCATACAGTGGATTATAATAATGAAAAAGGATAATTTGAAATCTTGGTTTCAACTCTAAAGGAACTCTTTAAAAAAAAGATTTTAAGTTTTGGAAACCCCAATGAAAAAGTAGCAACTGCACGGTTTCTACTGTCAGATTCGCTCTAAGTGCCAAAAAGTGCTGGAAACGGGGAGATAAGCCTATTTTTGCAACAATGGTTAAAATCTTCAATTTTTCATCACAGATGTGTCCAAGATGCACAAAAGCGCTGGAAACGGTGAGATAAGCCTATTTTTGCAACTTTGGTTAAAATCTTCAATTTTTCATCACAGATGTGCCCAAGATGCACAAAAGCGCTGGAAACGGTGAGATAAGCCTATTTTTGCAACTTTGGTTAAAATCTTCAATTTTTCATCACAGATGTGCCCAAGATGCGCAAAAGCTCTGGAAACGGTGAGATAAGCCTATTTTTGCAACTTTGGTTAAAATCTTCATTTTTTCATCACAGATATGCCCAAGGTGCACAAAAGTGCTGGAAACGGTGAGATAAGCCTAATTTTGCAACAATGTTTAAGGTTTGGAGGTTTCATAGACTAAAGTTGAAAATCAGTGGTTTGACTGCCATAATGAAATAGGGTCACTAATCAACGTGTTTTCTCAAAAGGCCTTCACTCAATTTCCTTGATACTTAAAATGCATACAGTGGATTATAATAATGAAAAAGGATAATTTGAAATCTTGGTTTCAACTCTAAAGGAACTCTTTAAAAAAAAGATTTTAGGTTTTGGAAACCCCAATGAAAAAGTAGCAACTGCACGGTTTCTACTGTCAGATTCGCTCTAAGTGCCAAAAAGTGCTGGAAACGGGGAGATAAGCCTATTTTTGCAACAATGGTTAAAATCTTCAATTTTTCATCACAGATGTGCCCAAGATGCACAAAAGCGCTGGAAACGGTGAGATAAGCCTATTTTTGCAACTTTGGTTAAAATCTTCAATTTTTCATCACAGATGTGCCCAAGATGCACAAAAGCGCTGGAAACGGTGAGATAAGCCTATTTTTGCAACTTTGGTTAAAATCTTCAATTTTTCATCACAGATGTGCCCAACATGCACAATAGCGCTGGAAACGGTGAGATAAGCCTATTTTTGCAACTTTGGTTAAAATCTTCATTTTTTCATCACAGATATGCCCAAGGTGCACAAAAGTGCTGGAAACGGTGAGATAAGCCTAATTTTGCAACAATGTTTAAGGTTTGGAGGTTTCATAGACTAAAGTTGAAAATCAGTGGTTTGACTGCCATAATGAAATAGGGTCACTAATCAACGTGTTTTCTCAAAAGGCCTTCAGTCAAATTCCTTGATACTTAAAATGCATACAGTGGATTATAATAATGAAAAAGGATAATTTGAAATCTTGGTTTCAACTCTAAAGGAACTCTTTAAAAAAAAGATTTTAAGTTTTGGAAACCCCAATGAAAAAGTAGCAACTGCACGGTTTCTACTGTCAGATTCGCTCTAAGTGCCAAAAAGTGCTGGAAACGGGGAGATAAGCCTATTTTTGCAACAATGGTTAAAATCTTCAATTTTTCATCACAGATATGCCCAAGGTGCACAAAAGTGCTGGAAACGGTGAGATAAGCCTAATTTTGCAACAATGTTTAAGGTTTGGAGGTTTCATAGACTAAAGTTGAAAATCAGTGGTTTGACTGCCATAATGAAATAGGGTCACTAATCAACGTGTTTTCTCAAAAGGCCTTCACTCAATTTCCTTGATACTTAAAATGCATACAGTGGATTATAATAATGAAAAAGGATAATTTGAAATCTTGGTTTCAACTCTAAAGGAACTCTTTAAAAAAAAGATTTTAAGTTTTGGAAACCCCAATGAAAAAGTAGCAACTGCACGGTTTCTACTGTCAGATTCGCTCTAAGTGCCAAAAAGTGCTGGAAACGGGGAGATAAGCCTATTTTTGCAACAATGGTTAAAATCTTCAATTTTTCATCACAGATGTGTCCAAGATGCGCAAAAGCGCTGGAAACGGTGAGATAAGCCTATTTTTGCAACTTTGGTTAAAATCTTCAATTTTTCAAAACAGATGTGCCCAAGATGCGCAAAAGCGCTGGAAACGGTGAGATAAGCCTATTTTTGCAACTTTGGTTAAAATCTTCATTTTTTCATCACAGATATGCCCAAGGTGCACAAAAGTGCTGGAAACGGTGAGATAAGCCTAATTTTGCAACAATGTTTAAGGTTTGGAGGTTTCATAGACTAAAGTTGAAAATCAGTGGTTTGACTGCCATAATGAAATAGGGTCACTAATCAACGTGTTTTCTCAAAAGGCCTTCACTCAATTTCCTTGATACTTAAAATGCATACAGTGGATTATAATAATGAAAAAGAATAATTTGAAATCTTGGTTTCAACTCTAAAGGAACTCTTTAAAAAAAAGATTTTAAGTTTTGGAAACCCCAATGAAAAAGTAGCAACTGCACGGTTTCTACTGTCAGATTCGCTCTAAGTGCCAAAAAGTGCTGGAAACGGGGAGATAAGCCTATTTTTGCAACAATGGTTAAAATCTTCAATTTTTCATCACAGATGTGTCCAAGATGCACAAAAGCGCTGGAAACGGTGAGATAAGCCTATTTTTGCAACTTTGGTTAAAATCTTCAATTTTTCATCACAGATGTGCCCAAGATGCACAAAAGCGCTGGAAACGGTGAGATAAGCCAATTTTTGCAACTTTGGTTAAAATCTTCAATTTTTCATCACAGATGTGCCCAAGATGCGCAAAAGCGCTGGAAACGGTGAGATAAGCCTATTTTTGCAACTTTGGTTAAAATCTTAAATTTTTCATCACAGATGTGCCCAAGGTGCGCAAAAGTGCTGGAAACGGTGAGATAAGCCTAATTTTGCAACAATGTTTAAGGTTTGGAGGTTTCATAGACTAAAGTTGAAAATCAGTGGTTTGACTGCCATAATGAAATAGGGTCACTAATCAACGTGTTTTCTCAAAAGGCCTTCACTCAATTTCCTTGATACTTAAAATGCATACAGTGGATTATAATAATGAAAAAGGATAATTTGAAATCTTGGTTTCAACTCTAAAGGAACTCTTTAAAAAAAAGATTTTAAGTTTTGGAAACCCCAATGAAAAAGTAGCAACTGCACGGTTTCTACTGTCAGATTCGCTCTAAGTGCCAAAAAGTGCTGGAAACGGGGAGATAAGCCTATTTTTGCAACAATGGTTAAAATCTTCAATTTTTCATCACAGATGTGTCCAAGATGCACAAAAGCGCTGGAAACGGTGAGATAAGCCTATTTTTGCAACTTTGGTTAAAATCTTCAATTTTTCATCACAGATGTGCCCAAGATGCGCAAAAGCTCTGGAAACGGTGAGATAAGCCTATTTTTGCAACTTTGGTTAAAATCTTCAATTTTTCAAAACAGATGTGCCCAAGATGCGCAAAAGCGCTGGAAACGGTGAGATAAGCCTATTTTTGCAACTTTGGTTAAAATCTTCATTTTTTCATCACAGATATGCCCAAGGTGCACAAAAGTGCTGGAAACGGTGAGATAAGCCTAATTTTGCAACAATGTTTAAGGTTTGGAGGTTTCATAGACTAAAGTTGAAAATCAGTGGTTTGACTGCCATAATGAAATAGGGTCACTAATCAACGTGTTTTCTCAAAAGGCCTTCACTCAATTTCCTTGATACTTAAAATGCATACAGTGGATTATAATAATGAAAAAGGATAATTTGAAATCTTGGTTTCAACTCTAAAGGAACTCTTTAAAAAAAAGATTTTAAGTTTTGGAAACCCCAATGAAAAAGTAGCAACTGCACGGTTTCTACTGTCAGATTCGCTCTAAGTGCCAAAAAGTGCTGGAAACGGGGAGATAAGCCTATTTTTGCAACAATGGTTAAAATCTTCAATTTTTCATCACAGATGTGTCCAAGATGCACAAAAGCGCTGGAAATGGTGAGATAAGCCTATTTTTGCAACTTTGGTTAAAATCTTCAATTTTTCATCACAGATGTGCCCAAGATGCACAAAAGCGCTGGAAACGGTGAGATAAGCCTATTTTTGCAACTTTGGTTAAAATCTTAAATTTTTCATCACAGATGTGCCCAAGATGCCCAAAAGCGCTGGAAACGGTGAGATAAGCCTATTTTTGCAACTTTGGTTAAAATCTTCAATTTTTCATCACAGATGTGCCCAAGATGCACAAAAGCGCTGGAAACGGTGAGATAAGCCTATTTTTGCAACTTTGGTTAAAATCTTCAATTTTTCATCACAGATGTGCCCAAGATGCACAAAAGCGCTGGAAACGGTGAGATAAGCCTATTTTTGCAACTTTGGTTAAAATCTTCATTTTTTCATCACAGATATGCCCAAGGTGCACAAAAGTGCTGGAAACGGTGAGATAAGCCTAATTTTGCAACAATGTTTAAGGTTTGGAGGTTTCATAGACTAAAGTTGAAAATCAGTGGTTTGACTGCCATAATGAAATAGGGTCACTAATCAACGTGTTTTCTCAAAAGGCCTTCAGTCAAATTCCTTGATACTTAAAATGCATACAGTGGATTATAATAATGAAAAAGGATAATTTGAAATCTTGGTTTCAACTCTAAAGGAACTCTTTAAAAAAAAGATTTTAAGTTTTGGAAACCCCAATGAAAAAGTAGCAACTGCACGGTTTCTACTGTCAGATTCGCTCTAAGTGCCAAAAAGTGCTGGAAACGGTGAGATAAGCCTATTTTTGCAACTTTGGTTAAAATCTTCAATTTTTCATCACAGATGTGCCCAAGATGCGCAAAAGCGCTGGAAACGGTGAGATAAGCCTATTTTTGCAACTTTGGTTAAAATCTTCATTTTTTCATCACAGATATGCCCAAGGTGCACAAAAGTGCTGGAAACGGTGAGATAAGCCTAATTTTGCAACAATGTTTAAGGTTTGGAGGTTTCATAGACTAAAGTTGAAAATCAGTGGTTTGACTGCCATAATGAAATAGGGTCACTAATCAACGTGTTTTCTCAAAAGGCCTTCACTCAATTTCCTTGATACTTAAAATGCATACAGTGGATTATAATAATGAAAAAGGATAATTTGAAATCTTGGTTTCAACTCTAAAGGAACTCTTTAAAAAAAAGATTTTAAGTTTTGGAAACCCCAATGAAAAAGTAGCAACTGCACGGTTTCTACTGTCAGATTCGCTCTAAGTGCCAAAAAGTGCTGGAAACGGGGAGATAAGCCTATTTTTGCAACAATGGTTAAAATCTTCAATTTTTCATCACAGATGTGTCCAAGATGCACAAAAGCGCTGGCAACGGTGAGATAAGCCTATTTTTGCAACTTTGGTTAAAATCTTCAATTTTTCATCACAGATGTGCCCAAGATGCACAAAAGCGCTGGAAACGGTGAGATAAGCCTATTTTTGCAACTTTGGTTAAAATCTTAAATTTTTCATCACAGATGTGCCCAAGATGCCCAAAAGCGCTGGAAACGGTGAGATAAGCCTATTTTTGCAACTTTGGTTAAAATCTTCAATTTTTCATCACAGATGTGCCCAAGATGCACAAAAGCGCTGGAAACGGTGAGATAAGCCTATTTTTGCAACTTTGGTTAAAATCTTCAATTTTTCATCACAGATGTGCCCAAGATGCACAAAAGCGCTGGAAACGGTGAGATAAGCCTATTTTTGCAACTTTGGTTAAAATCTTCATTTTTTCATCACAGATATGCCCAAGGTGCACAAAAGTGCTGGAAACGGTGAGATAAGCCTAATTTTGCAACAATGTTTAAGGTTTGGAGGTTTCATAGACTAAAGTTGAAAATCAGTGGTTTGACTGCCATAATGAAATAGGGTCACTAATCAACGTGTTTTCTCAAAAGGCCTTCAGTCAAATTCCTTGATACTTAAAATGCATACAGTGGATTATAATAATGAAAAAGGATAATTTGAAATCTTGGTTTCAACTCTAAAGGAACTCTTTAAAAAAAAGATTTTAAGTTTTGGAAACCCCAATGAAAAAGTAGCAACTGCACGGTTTCTACTGTCAGATTCGCTCTAAGTGCCAAAAAGTGCTGGAAACGGGGAGATAAGCCTATTTTTGCAACAATGGTTAAAATCTTCAATTTTTCATCACAGATGTGTCCAAGATACACAAAAGCGCTGGAAACGGTGAGATAAGCCTATTTTTGCAACTTTGGTTAAAATCTTCAATTTTTCATCACAGATGTGCCCAAGATGCACAAAAGCGCTGGAAACGGTGAGATAAGCCTATTTTTGCAACTTTGGTTAAAATCTTCAATTTTTCATCACAGATGTGCCCAAGATGCGCAAAAGCGCTGGAAACGGTGAGATAAGCCTATTTTTGCAACTTTGGTTAAAATCTTCATTTTTTCATCACAGATATGCCCAAGGTGCACAAAAGTGCTGGAAACGGTGAGATAAGCCTAATTTTGCAACAATGTTTAAGGTTTGGAGGTTTCATAGACTAAAGTTGAAAATCAGTGGTTTGACTGCCATAATGAAAGAGGGTCACTAATCAACGTGTTTTCTCAAAAGGCCTTCAGTCAAATTCCTTGATACTTAAAATGCATACAGTGGATTATAATAATGAAAAAGGATAATTTGAAATCTTGGTTTCAACTCTAAAGGAACTCTTTAAAAAAAAGATTTTAAGTTTTGGAAACCCCAATGAAAAAGTAGCAACTGCACGGTTTCTACTGTCAGATTCGCTCTAAGTGCCAAAAAGTGCTGGAAACGGGGAGATAAGCCTATTTTTGCAACAATGGTTAAAATCTTCAATTTTTCATGACAGATGTGCCCAAGATGCACAAAAGCGCTGGAAACGGTGAGATAAGCCTATTTTTGCAACTTTGGTTAAAATCTTCAATTTTTCATCACAGATGTGCCCAAGATGCGCAAAAGCTCTGGAAACGGTGAGATAAGCCTATTTTTGCAACTTTGGTTAAAATCTTCAATTTTTCAAAACAGATGTGCCCAAGATGCGCAAAAGCGCTGGAAACGGTGAGATAAGCCTATTTTTGCAACTTTGGTTAAAATCTTCATTTTTTCATCACAGATATGCCCAAGGTGCACAAAAGTGCTGGAAACGGTGAGATAAGCCTAATTTTGCAACAATGTTTAAGGTTTGGAGGTTTCATAGACTAAAGTTGAAAATCAGTGGTTTGACTGCCATAATGAAATAGGGTCACTAATCAACGTGTTTTCTCAAAAGGCCTTCAGTCAAATTCCTTGATACTTAAAATGCATACAGTGGATTATAATAATGAAAAAGGATAATTTGAAATCTTGGTTTCAACTCTAAAGGAACTCTTTAAAAAAAAGATTTTAAGTTTTGGAAACCCCAATGAAAAAGTAGCAAATGCACGGTTTCTACTGTCAGATTGGCTCTAAGTGCCAAAAAGTGCTGGAAACGGGGAGATAAGCCTATTTTTGCAACAATGGTTAAAATCTTCAATTTTTCATCACAGATGTGCCCAAGATGCACAAAAGCGCTGGAAACGGTGAGATAAGCCTATTTTTGCAACTTTGGTTAAAATCTTCAATTTTTCATCACAGATGTGCCCAAGATGCACAAAAGCGCTGGAAACGGTGAGATAAGCCTATTTTTGCAACTTTGGTTAAAATCTTCAATTTTTCATCACAGATGTGCCCAAGATGCGCAAAAGCGCTGGAAACGGTGAGATAAGCCTATTTTTGCAACTTTGGTTAAAATCTTAAATTTTTCATCACAGATGTGCCCAAGATGCCCAAAAGCGCTGGAAACGGTGAGATAAGCCTATTTTTGCAACTTTGGTTAAAATCTTCATTTTTTCATCACAGATATGCCCAAGGTGCACAAAAGTGCTGGAAACGGTGAGATAAGCCTAATTTTGCAACAATGTTTAAGGTTTGGAGGTTTCATAGACTAAAGTCGAAAATCAGTGGTTTGACTGCCATAATGAAATAGGGTCACTAATCAACGTGTTTTCTCAAAAGGCCTTCAGTCAAATTCCTTGATACTTAAAATGCATACAGTGGATTATAATAATGAAAAAGGATAATTTGAAATCTTGGTTTCAACTCTAAAGGAACTCTTTAAAAAAAAGATTTTAAGTTTTGGAAACCCAAATGAAAAAGTAGCAACTGCACGGTTTCTACTGTCAGATTGGCTCTAAGTGCCAAAAAGTGCTGGAAACGGGGAGATAAGCCTATTTTTGCAACAATGGTTAAAATCTTCAATTTTTCATCACAGATGTGTCCAAGATGCACAAAAGCGCTGGAAACGGTGAGATAAGCCTATTTTTGCAACTTTGGTTAAAATCTTCAATTTTTCATCACAGATGTGCCCAAGATGCACAAAAGCGCTGGAAACGGTGAGATAAGCCTATTTTTGCAACTTTGGTTAAAATCTTCAATTTTTCATCACAGATGTGCCCAAGATGCGCAAAAGCTCTGGAAACGGTGAGATAAGCCTATTTTTGCAACTTTGGTTAAAATCTTAAATTTTTCATCACAGATGTGCCCAAGATGCGCAAAAGCGCTGGAAACGGTGAGATAAGCCTATTTTTGCAACTTTGGTTAAAATCTTCATTTTTTCATCACAGATATGCCCAAGGTGCACAAAAGTGCTGGAAACGGTGAGATAAGCCTAATTTTGCAACAATGTTTAAGGTTTGGAGGTTTCATAGACTAAAGTTGAAAATCAGTGGTTTGACTGCCATAATGAAAGAGGGTCACTAATCAACGTGTTTTCTCAAAAGGCCTTCAGTCAAATTCCTTGATACTTAAAATGCATACAGTGGATTATAATAATGAAAAAGGATAATTTGAAATCTTGGTTTCAACTCTAAAGGAACTCTTTAAAAAAAAGATTTTAAGTTTTGGAAACCCCAATGAAAAAGTAGCAACTGCACGGTTTCTACTGTCAGATTCGCTCTAAGTGCCAAAAAGTGCTGGAAACGGGGAGATAAGCCTATTTTTGCAACAATGGTTAAAATCTTCAATTTTTCATCACAGATGTGTCCAAGATGCACAAAAGCGCTGGAAACGGTGAGATAAGCCTATTTTTGCAACTTTGGTTAAAATCTTCAATTTTTCATCACAGATGTGCCCAAGATGCGCAAAAGCGCTGGAAACGGTGAGATAAGCCTATTTTTGCAACTTTGGTTAAAATCTTAAATTTTTCATCACAGATGTGCCCAAGGTGCGCAAAAGTGCTGGAAACGTTGAGATAAGCCTAATTTTGCAACAATGTTTAAGGTTTGGAGGTTTCATAGACTAAAGTTGAAAATCAGTGGTTTGACTGCCATAATGAAATAGGGTCACTAATCAACGTGTTTTCTCAAAAGGCCTTCACTCAATTTCCTTGATACTTAAAATGCATACAGTGGATTATAATAATGAAAAAGGATGATTTGAAATCTTGGTTTCAACTCTAAAGGAACTCTTTAAAAAAAAGATTTTAAGTTTTGGAAACCCCAATGAAAAAGTAGCAACTGCACGGTTTCTACTGTCAGATTCGCTCTAAGTGCCAAAAAGTCCTGGAAACGGGGAGATAAGCCTATTTTTGCAACAATGGTTAAAATCTTCAATTTTTCATCACAGATGTGTCCAAGAT
The DNA here is from genome assembly GCF_947347685.1 of Pleuronectes platessa. Classification (NCBI taxonomy): domain Eukaryota; kingdom Metazoa; phylum Chordata; class Actinopteri; order Pleuronectiformes; family Pleuronectidae; genus Pleuronectes; species Pleuronectes platessa. The sequence continues at coordinate 77,774 of NW_026518964.1, forward strand.
GCACAAAAGCGCTGGAAACGGTGAGATAAGCCTATTTTTGCAACTTTGGTTAAAATCTTCAATTTTTCATCACAGATGTGCCCAAGATGCACAAAAGCGCTGGAAACGGTGAGATAAGCCTATTTTTGCAACTTTGGTTAAAATCTTCAATTTTTCATCACAGATGTGCCCAAGATGCCCAAAAGCGCTGGAAACGGTGAGATAAGCCTATTTTTGCAACTTTGGTTAAAATCTTCAATTTTTCATCACAGATGTGCCCAAGATGCACAAAAGCGCTGGAAACGGTGAGATAAGCCTATTTTTGCAACTTTGGTTAAAATCTTCAATTTTTCATCACAGATGTGCCCAAGATGCACAAAAGCGCTGGAAACGGTGAGATAAGCCTATTTTTGCAACTTTGGTTAAAATCTTCATTTTTTCATCACAGATATGCCCAAGGTGCACAAAAGTGCTGGAAACGGTGAGATAAGCCTAATTTTGCAACAATGTTTAAGGTTTGGAGGTTTCATAGACTAAAGTTGAAAATCAGTGGTTTGACTGCCATAATGAAATAGGGTCACTAATCAACGTGTTTTCTCAAAAGGCCTTCAGTCAAATTCCTTGATACTTAAAATGCATACAGTGGATTATAATAATGAAAAAGGATAATTTGAAATCTTGGTTTCAACTCTAAAGGAACTCTTTAAAAAAAAGATTTTAAGTTTTGGAAACCCCAATGAAAAAGTAGCAACTGCACGGTTTCTACTGTCAGATTCGCTCTAAGTGCCAAAAAGTGCTGGAAACGGGGAGATAAGCCTATTTTTGCAACAATGGTTAAAATCTTCAATTTTTCATCACAGATGTGTCCAAGATGCACAAAAGCGCTGGAAACGGTGAGATAAGCCTATTTTTGCAACTTTGGTTAAAATCTTCAATTTTTCATCACAGATGTGCCCAAGATGCACAAAAGCGCTGGAAACGGTGAGATAAGCCTATTTTTGCAACTTTGGTTAAAATCTTCAATTTTTCATCACAGATGTGCCCAAGATGCGCAAAAGCGCTGGAAACGGTGAGATAAGCCTATTTTTGCAACTTTGGTTAAAATCTTAAATTTTTCATCACAGATGTGCCCAAGGTGCGCAAAAGTGCTGGAAACGGTGAGATAAGCCTAATTTTGCAACAATGTTTAAGGTTTGGAGGTTTCATAGACTAAAGTTGAAAATCAGTGGTTTGACTGCCATAATGAAATAGGGTCACTAATCAACGTGTTTTCTCAAAAGGCCTTCACTCAATTTCCTTGATACTTAAAATGCATACAGTGGATTATAATAATGAAAAAGGATAATTTGAAATCTTGGTTTCAACTCTAAAGGAACTCTTTAAAAAAAAGATTTTAAGTTTTGGAAACCCCAATGAAAAAGTAGCAACTGCACGGTTTCTACTGTCAGATTCGCTCTAAGTGCCAAAAAGTGCTGGAAACGGGGAGATAAGCCTATTTTTGCAACAATGGTTAAAAACTTCAATTTTTCATCACAGATGTGTCCAAGATGCACAAAAGCGCTGGAAACGGTGAGATAAGCCTATTTTTGCAACTTTGGTTAAAATCTTCAATTTTTCATCACAGATGTGCCCAAGATGCGCAAAAGCTCTGGAAACGGTGAGATAAGCCTATTTTTGCAACTTTGGTTAAAATCTTAAATTTTTCATCACAGATGTGCCCAAGATGCACAAAAGCGCTGGAAACGGTGAGATAAGCCTATTTTTGCAACTTTGGTTAAAATCTTCATTTTTTCATCACAGATATGCCCAAGGTGCACAAAAGTGCTGGAAACGGTGAGATAAGCCTAATTTTGCAACAATGTTTAAGGTTTGGAGGTTTCATAGACTAAAGTTGAAAATCAGTGGTTTGACTGCCATAATGAAATAGGGTCACTAATCAACGTGTTTTCTCAAAAGGCCTTCAGTCAAATTCCTTGATACTTAAAATGCATACAGTGGATTATAATAATGAAAAAGGATAATTTGAAATCTTGGTTTCAACTCTAAAGGAACTCTTTAAAAAAAAGATTTTAAGTTTTGGAAACCCCAATGAAAAAGTAGCAACTGCACGGTTTCTACTGTCAGATTCGCTCTAAGTGCCAAAAAGTGCTGGAAACGGGGAGATAAGCCTATTTTTGCAACAATGGTTAAAATCTTCAATTTTTCATCACAGATGTGTCCAAGATGCACAAAAGCGCTGGAAACGGTGAGATAAGCCTATTTTTGCAACTTTGGTTAAAATCTTCAATTTTTCATCACAGATGTGCCCAAGATGCACAAAAGCGCTGGAAACGGTGAGATAGGCCTATTTTTGCAACTTTGGTTAAAATCTTCAATTTTTCATCACAGATGTGCCCAAGATGCGCAAAAGCGCTGGAAACGGTGAGATAAGCCTATTTTTGCAACTTTGGTTAAAATCTTAAATTTTTCATCACAGATGTGCCCAAGGTGCGCAAAAGTGCTGGAAACGGTGAGATAAGCCTAATTTTGCAACAATGTTTAAGGTTTGGAGGTTTCATAGACTAAAGTTGAAAATCAGTGGTTTGACTGCCATAATGAAATAGGGTCACTAATCAACGTGTTTTCTCAAAAGGCCTTCACTCAATTTCCTTGATACTTAAAATGCATACAGTGGATTATAATAATGAAAAAGGATAATTTGAAATCTTGGTTTCAACTCTAAAGGAACTCTTTAAAAAAAAGATTTTAAGTTTTGGAAACCCCAATGAAAAAGTAGCAACTGCACGGTTTCTACTGTCAGATTCGCTCTAAGTGCCAAAAAGTGCTGGAAACGGGGAGATAAGCCTATTTTTGCAACAATGGTTAAAAACTTCAATTTTTCATCACAGATGTGTCCAAGATGCACAAAAGCGCTGGAAACGGTGAGATAAGCCTATTTTTGCAACTTTGGTTAAAATCTTCAATTTTTCATCACAGATGTGCCCAAGATGCGCAAAAGCTCTGGAAACGGTGAGATAAGCCTATTTTTGCAACTTTGGTTAAAATCTTAAATTTTTCATCACAGATGTGCCCAAGATGCACAAAAGCGCTGGAAACGGTGAGATAAGCCTATTTTTGCAACTTTGGTTAAAATCTTCATTTTTTCATCACAGATATGCCCAAGGTGCACAAAAGTGCTGGAAACGGTGAGATAAGCCTAATTTTGCAACAATGTTTAAGGTTTGGAGGTTTCATAGACTAAAGTTGAAAATCAGTGGTTTGACTGCCATAATGAAATAGGGTCACTAATCAACGTGTTTTCTCAAAAGGCCTTCACTCAATTTCCTTGATACTTAAAATGCATACAGTGGATTATAATAATGAAAAAGGATAATTTGAAATCTTGGTTTCAACTCTAAAGGAACTCTTTAAAAAAAAGATTTTAAGTTTTGGAAACCCCAATGAAAAAGTAGCAACTGCACGGTTTCTACTGTCAGATTCGCTCTAAGTGCCAAAAAGTGCTGGAAACGGGGAGATAAGCCTATTTTTGCAACAATGGTTAAAATCTTCAATTTTTCATCACAGATGTGCCCAAGATGCACAAAAGCGCTGGAAACGGTGAGATAAGCCTATTTTTGCAACTTTGGTTAAAATCTTCAATTTTTCATCACAGATGTGCCCAAGATGCACAAAAGCGCTGGAAACGGTGAGATAAGCCTATTTTTGCAACTTTGGTTAAAATCTTCAATTTTTCATCACAGATGTGCCCAAGATGCGCAAAAGCGCTGGAAACGGTGAGATAAGCCTATTTTTGCAACTTTGGTTAAAATCTTAAATTTTTCATCACAGATGTGCCCAAGATGCCCAAAAGCGCTGGAAACGGTGAGATAAGCCTATTTTTGCAACTTTGGTTAAAATCTTCATTTTTTCATCACAGATATGCCCAAGGTGCACAAAAGTGCTGGAAACGGTGAGATAAGCCTAATTTTGCAACAATGTTTAAGGTTTGGAGGTTTCATAGACTAAAGTCGAAAATCAGTGGTTTGACTGCCATAATGAAATAGGGTCACTAATCAACGTGTTTTCTCAAAAGGCCTTCAGTCAAATTCCTTGATACTTAAAATGCATACAGTGGATTATAATAATGAAAAAGGATAATTTGAAATCTTGGTTTCAACTCTAAAGGAACTCTTTAAAAAAAAGTTTTTAAGTTTTGGAAACCCAAATGAAAAAGTAGCAACTGCACGGTTTCTACTGTCAGATTGGCTCTAAGTGCCAAAAAGTGCTGGAAACGGGGAGATAAGCCTATTTTTGCAACAATGGTTAAAATCTTCAATTTTTCATCACAGATGTGTCCAAGATGCACAAAAGCGCTGGAAACGGTGAGATAAGCCTATTTTTGCAACTTTGGTTAAAATCTTCAATTTTTCATCACAGATGTGCCCAAGATGCACAAAAGCGCTGGAAACGGTGAGATAAGCCTATTTTTGCAACTTTGGTTAAAATCTTCAATTTTTCATCACAGATGTGCCTAAGATGCGCAAAAGCTCTGGAAACGGTGAGATAAGCCTATTTTTGCAACTTTGGTTAAAATCTTAAATTTTTCATCACAGATGTGCCCAAGATGCGCAAAAGCGCTGGAAACGGTGAGATAAGCCTATTTTTGCAACTTTGGTTAAAATCTTCATTTTTTCATCACAGATATGCCCAAGGTGCACAAAAGTGCTGGAAACGGTGAGATAAGCCTAATTTTGCAACAATGTTTAAGGTTTGGAGGTTTCATAGACTAAAGTTGAAAATCAGTGGTTTGACTGCCATAATGAAAGAGGGTCACTAATCAACGTGTTTTCTCAAAAGGCCTTCAGTCAAATTCCTTGATACTTAAAATGCATACAGTGGATTATAATAATGAAAAAGGATAATTTGAAATCTTGGTTTCAACTCTAAAGGCACTCTTTAAAAAAAAGATTTTAAGTTTTGGAAACCCCAATGAAAAAGTAGCAACTGCACGGTTTCTACTGTCAGATTCGCTCTAAGTGCCAAAAAGTGCTGGAAACGGGGAGATAAGCCTATTTTTGCAACAATGGTTAAAATCTTCAATTTTTCATCACAGATGTGTCCAAGATGCACAAAAGCGCTGGAAACGGTGAGATAAGCCTATTTTTGCAACTTTGGTTAAAATCTTCAATTTTTCATCACAGATGTGCCCAAGATGCGCAAAAGCGCTGGAAACGGTGAGATAAGCCTATTTTTGCAACTTTGGTTAAAATCTTAAATTTTTCATCACAGATGTGCCCAAGGTGCGCAAAAGTGCTGGAAACGTTGAGATAAGCCTAATTTTGCAACAATGTTTAAGGTTTGGAGGTTTCATAGACTAAAGTTGAAAATCAGTGGTTTGACTGCCATAATGAAATAGGGTCACTAATCAACGTGTTTTCTCAAAAGGCCTTCACTCAATTTCCTTGATACTTAAAATGCATACAGTGGATTATAATAATGAAAAAGGATGATTTGAAATCTTGGTTTCAACTCTAAAGGAACTCTTTAAAAAAAAGATTTTAAGTTTTGGAAACCCCAATGAAAAAGTAGCAACTGCACGGTTTCTACTGTCAGATTCGCTCTAAGTGCCAAAAAGTGCTGGAAACGGGGAGATAAGCCTATTTTTGCAACAATGGTTAAAATCTTCAATTTTTCATCACAGATGTGTCCAAGATGCACAAAAGCGCTGGAAACGGTGAGATAAGCCTATTTTTGCAACTTTGGTTAAAATCTTCAATTTTTCATCACAGATGTGCCCAAGATGCACAAAAGCGCTGGAAACGGTGAGATAAGCCTATTTTTGCAACTTTGGTTAAAATCTTCAATTTTTCATCACAGATTTGCCCAAGATGCACAAAAGCGCTGGAAACGGTGAGATAAGCCTATTTTTGCAACTTTGGTTAAAATCTTCAATTTTTCATCACAGATGTGCCCAAGATGCACAAAAGCGCTGGAAACGGTGAGATAAGCCTATTTTTGCAACTTTGGTTAAAATCTTCATTTTTTCATCACAGATATGCCCAAGGTGCACAAAAGTGCTGGAAACGGTGAGATAAGCCTAATTTTGCAACAATGTTTAAGGTTTGGAGGTTTCATAGACTAAAGTTGAAAATCAGTGGTTTGACTGCCATAATGAAATAGGGTCACTAATCAACGTGTTTTCTCAAAAGGCCTTCAGTCAAATTCCTTGATACTTAAAATGCATACAGTGGATTATAATAATGAAAAAGGATAATTTGAAATCTTGGTTTCAACTCTAAAGGAACTCTTTAAAAAAAAGATTTTAAGTTTTGGAAACCCCAATGAAAAAGTAGCAACTGCACGGTTTCTACTGTCAGATTCGCTCTAAGTGCCAAAAAGTGCTGGAAACGGGGAGATAAGCCTATTTTTGCAACAATGGTTAAAATCTTCAATTTTTCATCACAGATGTGTCCAAGATGCACAAAAGCGCTGGAAACGGTGAGATAAGCCTTTTTTTGCAACTTTGGTTAAAATCTTCAATTTTTCATCACAGATGTGCCCAAGATGCACAAAAGCGCTGGAAACGGTGAGATAAGCCTATTTTTGCAACTTTGGTTAAAATCTTCAATTTTTCATCACAGATGTGCCCAAGATGCGCAAAAGCTCTGGAAACGGTGAGATAAGCCTATTTTTGCAACTTTGGTTAAAATCTTAAATTTTTCATCACAGATGTGCCCAAGATGCACAAAAGCGCTGGAAACGGTGAGATAAGCCTATTTTTGCAACTTTGGTTAAAATCTTCATTTTTTCATCACAGATATGCCCAAGGTGCACAAAAGTGCTGGAAACGGTGAGATAAGCCTAATTTTGCAACAATGTTTAAGGTTTGGAGGTTTCATAGACTAAAGTTGAAAATCAGTGGTTTGACTGCCATAATGAAATAGGGTCACTAATCAACGTGTTTTCTCAAAAGGCCTTCACTCAATTTCCTTGATACTTAAAATGCATACAGTGGATTATAATAATGAAAAAGGATAATTTGAAATCTTGGTTTCAACTCTAAAGGAACTCTTTAAAAAAAAGATTTTAGGTTTTGGAAACCCCAATGAAAAAGTAGCAACTGCACGGTTTCTACTGTCAGATTCGCTCTAAGTGCCAAAAAGTGCTGGAAACGGGGAGATAAGCCTATTTTTGCAACAATGGTTAAAATCTTCAATTTTTCATCACAGATGTGCCCAAGATGCACAAAAGCGCTGGAAACGGTGAGATAAGCCTATTTTTGCAACTTTGGTTAAAATCTTCAATTTTTCATCACAGATGTGCCCAAGATGCACAAAAGCGCTGGAAACGGTGAGATAAGCCTATTTTTGCAACTTTGGTTAAAATCTTCAATTTTTCATCACAGATGTGCCCAAGATGCGCAAAAGCGCTGGAAACGGTGAGATAAGCCTATTTTTGCAACTTTGGTTAAAATCTTAAATTTTTCATCACAGATGTGCCCAAGATGCCCAAAAGCGCTGGAAACGGTGAGATAAGCCTATTTTTGCAACTTTGGTTAAAATCTTCATTTTTTCATCACAGATATGCCCAAGGTGCACAAAAGTGCTGGAAACGGTGAGATAAGCCTAATTTTGCAACAATGTTTAAGGTTTGGAGGTTTCATAGACTAAAGTCGAAAATCAGTGGTTTGACTGCCATAATGAAATAGGGTCACTAATCAACGTGTTTTCTCAAAAGGCCTTCAGTCAAATTCCTTGATACTTAAAATGCATACAGTGGATTATAATAATGAAAAAGGATAATTTGAAATCTTGGTTTCAACTCTAAAGGAACTCTTTAAAAAAAAGATTTTAAGTTTTGGAAACCCAAATGAAAAAGTAGCAACTGCACGGTTTCTACTGTCAGATTGGCTCTAAGTGCCAAAAAGTGCTGGAAACGGGGAGATAAGCCTATTTTTGCCACAATGGTTAAAATCTTCAATTTTTCATCACAGATGTGTCCAAGATGCACAAAAGCGCTGGAAACGGTGAGATAAGCCTATTTTTGCAACTTTGGTTAAAATCTTCAATTTTTCATCACAGATGTGCCCAAGATGCACAAAAGCGCTGGAAACGGTGAGATAAGCCTATTTTTGCAACTTTGGTTAAAATCTTCAATTTTTCATCACAGATGTGCCCAAGATGCGCAAAAGCTCTGGAAACGGTGAGATAAGCCTATTTTTGCAACTTTGGTTAAAATCTTCATTTTTTCATCACAGATATGCCCAAGGTGCACAAAAGTGCTGGAAACGGTGAGATAAGCCTAATTTTGCAACAATGTTTAAGGTTTGGAGGTTTCATAGACTAAAGTTGAAAATCAGTGGTTTGACTGCCATAATGAAAGAGGGTCACTAATCAACGTGTTTTCTCAAAAGGCCTTCAGTCAAATTCCTTGATACTTAAAATGCATACAGTGGATTATAATAATGAAAAAGGATAATTTGAAATCTTGGTTTCAACTCTAAAGGAACTCTTTAAAAAAAAGATTTTAAGTTTTGGAAACCCCAATGAAAAAGTAGCAACTGCACGGTTTCTACTGTCAGATTCGCTCTAAGTGCCAAAAAGTCCTGGAAACGGGGAGATAAGCCTATTTTTGCAACAATGGTTAAAATCTTCAATTTTTCATCACAGATGTGTCCAAGATGCACAAAAGCGCTGGAAACGGTGAGATAAGCCTATTTTTGCAACTTTGGTTAAAATCTTCAATTTTTCATCACAGATGTGCCCAAGATGCACAAAAGCGCTGGAAACGGTGAGATAAGCCTATTTTTGCAACTTTGGTTAAAATCTTCAATTTTTCATCACAGATGTGCCCAAGATGCACAAAAGCGCTGGAAACGGTGAGATAAGCCTATTTTTGCAACTTTGGTTAAAATCTTCAATTTTTCATCACAGATGTGCCCAAGATGCACAAAAGCGCTGGAAACGGTGAGATAAGCCTATTTTTGCAACTTTGGTTAAAATCTTCATTTTTTCATCACAGATATGCCCAAGGTGCACAAAAGTGCTGGAAACGGTGAGATAAGCCTAATTTTGCAACAATGTTTAAGGTTTGGAGGTTTCATAGACTAAAGTTGAAAATCAGTGGTTTGACTGCCATAATGAAATAGGGTCACTAATCAACGTGTTTTCTCAAAAGGCCTTCAGTCAAATTCCTTGATACTTAAAATGCATACAGTGGATTATAATAATGAAAAAGGATAATTTGAAATCTTGGTTTCAACTCTAAAGGAACTCTTTAAAAAAAAGATTTTAAGTTTTGGAAACCCCAATGAAAAAGTAGCAACTGCACGGTTTCTACTGTCAGATTCGCTCTAAGTGCCAAAAAGTGCTGGAAACGGGGAGATAAGCCTATTTTTGCAACAATGGTTAAAATCTTCAATTTTTCATCACAGATGTGTCCAAGATGCACAAAAGCGCTGGAAACGGTGAGATAAGCCTATTTTTGCAACTTTGGTTAAAATCTTCAATTTTTCATCACAGATGTGCCCAAGATGCACAAAAGCGCTGGAAACGGTGAGATAAGCCTATTTTTGCAACTTTGGTTAAAATCTTCAATTTTTCATCACAGATGTGCCCAAGATGCGCAAAAGCGCTGGAAACGGTGAGATAAGCCTATTTTTGCAACTTTGGTTAAAATCTTAAATTTTTCATCACAGATGTGCCCAAGGTGCGCAAAAGTGCTGGAAACGGTGAGATAAGCCTAATTTTGCAACAATGTTTAAGGTTTGGAGGTTTCATAGACTAAAGTTGAAAATCAGTGGTTTGACTGCCATAATGAAATAGGGTCACTAATCAACGTGTTTTCTCAAAAGGCCTTCACTCAATTTCCTTGATACTTAAAATGCATACAGTGGATTATAATAATGAAAAAGGATAATTTGAAATCTTGGTTTCAACTCTAAAGGAACTCTTTAAAAAAAAGATTTTAAGTTTTGGAAACCCCAATGAAAAAGTAGCAACTGCACGGTTTCTACTGTCAGATTCGCTCTAAGTGCCAAAAAGTGCTGGAAACGGGGAGATAAGCCTATTTTTGCAACAATGGTTAAAAACTTCAATTTTTCATCACAGATGTGTCCAAGATGCACAAAAGCGCTGGAAACGGTGAGATAAGCCTATTTTTGCAACTTTGGTTAAAATCTTCAATTTTTCATCACAGATGTGCCCAAGATGCACAAAAGCGCTGGAAACGGTGAGATAAGCCTATTTTTGCAACTTTGGTTAAAATCTTAAATTTTTCATCACAGATGTGCCCAAGATGCACAAAAGCGCTGGAAACGGTGAGATAAGCCTATTTTTGCAACTTTGGTTAAAATCTTCATTTTTTCATCACAGATATGCCCAAGGTGCACAAAAGTGCTGGAAACGGTGAGATAAGCCTAATTTTGCAACAATGATTAAGGTTTGGAGGTTTCATAGACTAAAGTTGAAAATCAGTGGTTTGACTGCCATAATGAAATAGGGTCACTAATCAACGTGTTTTCTCAAAAGGCCTTCAGTCAAATTCCTTGATACTTAAAATGCATACAGTGGATTATAATAATGAAAAAGGATAATTTGAAATCTTGGTTTCAACTCTAAAGGAACTCTTTAAAAAAAAGATTTTAAGTTTTGGAAACCCCAATGAAAAAGTAGCAACTGCACGGTTTCTACTGTCAGATTCGCTCTAAGTGCCAAAAAGTGCTGGAAACGGGGAGATAAGCCTATTTTTGCAACAATGGTTAAAATCTTCAATTTTTCATCACAGATGTGTCCAAGATGCACAAAAGCGCTGGAAACGGTGAGATAAGCCTATTTTTGCAACTTTGGTTAAAATCTTCAATTTTTCATCACAGATGTGCCCAAGATGCACAAAAGCGCTGGAAACGGTGAGATAAGCCTATTTTTGCAACTTTGGTTAAAATCTTCAATTTTTCATCACAGATGTGCCCAAGATGCGCAAAAGCGCTGGAAACGGTGAGATAAGCCTATTTTTGCAACTTTGGTTAAAATCTTCAATTTTTCATCACAGATGTGCCCAAGATGCGCAAAAGCGCTGGAAACGGTGAGATAAGCCTATTTTTGCAACTTTGGTTAAAATCTTAAATTTTTCATCACAGATGTGCCCAAGGTGCGCAAAAGTGCTGGAAACGGTGAGATAAGCCTAATTTTGCAACAATGTTTAAGGTTTGGAGGTTTCATAGACTAAAGTTGAAAATCAGTGGTTTGACTGCCATAATGAAATAGGGTCACTAATCAACGTGTTTTCTCAAAAGGCCTTCACTCAATTTCCTTGATACTTAAAATGCATACAGTGGATTATAATAATGAAAAAGGATAATTTGAAATCTTGGTTTCAACTCTAAAGGAACTCTTTAAAAAAAAGATTTTAAGTTTTGGAAACCCCAATGAAAAAGTAGCAACTGCACGGTTTCTACTGTCAGATTCGCTCTAAGTGCCAAAAAGTGCTGGAAACGGGGAGATAAGCCTATTTTTGCAACAATGGTTAAAAACTTCAATTTTTCATCACAGATGTGTCCAAGATGCACAAAAGCGCTGGAAACGGTGAGATAAGCCTATTTTTGCAACTTTGGTTAAAATCTTCAATTTTTCATCACAGATGTGCCCAAGATGCGCAAAAGCTCTGGAAACGGTGAGATAAGCCTATTTTTGCAACTTTGGTTAAAATCTTAAATTTTTCATCACAGATGTGCCCAAGATGCACAAAAGCGCTGGAAACGGTGAGATAAGCCTATTTTTGCAACTTTGGTTAAAATCTTCATTTTTTCATCACAGATATGCCCAAGGTGCACAAAAGTGCTGGAAACGGTGAGATAAGCCTAATTTTGCAACAATGTTTAAGGTTTGGAGGTTTCATAGACTAAAGTTGAAAATCAGTGGTTTGACTGCCATAATGAAATAGGGTCACTAATCAACGTGTTTTCTCAAAAGGCCTTCAGTCAAATTCCTTGATACTTAAAATGCATACAGTGGATTATAATAATGAAAAAGGATAATTTGAAATCTTGGTTTCAACTCTAAAGGAACTCTTTAAAAAAAAGATTTTAAGTTTTGGAAACCCCAATGAAAAAGTAGCAACTGCACGGTTTCTACTGTCAGATTCGCTCTAAGTGCCAAAAAGTGCTGGAAACGGGGAGATAAGCCTATTTTTGCAACAATGGTTAAAATCTTCAATTTTTCATCACAGATGTGTCCAAGATGCACAAAAGCGCTGGAAACGGTGAGATAAGCCTATTTTTGCAACTTTGGTTAAAATCTTCAATTTTTCATCACAGATGTGCCCAAGATGCACAAAAGCGCTGGAAACGGTGAGATAAGCCTATTTTTGCAACTTTGGTTAAAATCTTCAATTTTTCATCACAGATGTGCCCAAGATGCGCAAAAGCTCTGGAAACGGTGAGATAAGCCTATTTTTGCAACTTTGGTTAAAATCTTCAATTTTTCATCACAGATGTGCCCAAGATGCGCAAAAGCGCTGGAAACGGTGAGATAAGCCTATTTTTGCAACTTTGGTTAAAATCTTCAATTTTTCATCACAGATGTGCCCAAGATGCGCAAAAGCTCTGGAAACGGTGAGATAAGCCTATTTTTGCAACTTTGGTTAATATCTTCAATTTTTCAAAACAGATGTGCCCAAGATGCGCAAAAGCGCTGGAAACGGTGAGATAAGCCTATTTTTGCAACTTTGGTTAAAATCTTCATTTTTTCATCACAGATATGCCCAAGGTGCACAAAAGTGCTGGAAACGGTGAGATAAGCCTAATTTTGCAACAATGTTTAAGGTTTGGAGGTTTCATAGACTAAAGTTGAAAATCAGTGGTTTGACTGCCATAATGAAAGAGGGTCACTAATCAACGTGTTTTCTCAAAAGGCCTTCAGTCAAATTCCTTGATACTTAAAATGCATACAGTGGATTATAATAATGAAAAAGGATAATTTGAAATCTTGGTTTCAACTCTAAAGGAACTCTTTAAAAAAAAGATTTTAAGTTTTGGAAACCCCAATGAAAAAGTAGCAACTGCACGGTTTCTACTGTCAGATTGGCTCTAAGTGCCAAAAAGTGCTGGAAACGGGGAGATAAGCCTATTTTTGCAACAATGGTTAAAATCTTCAATTTTTCATCACAGATGTGCCCAAGATGCACAAAAGCGCTGGAAACGGTGAGATAAGCCTATTTTTGCAACTTTGGTTAAAATCTTCAATTTTTCATCACAGATGTGCCCAAGATGCACAAAAGCGCTGGAAACGGTGAGATAAGCCTATTTTTGCAACTTTGGTTAAAATCTTCAATTTTTCATCACAGATGTGCCCAAGATGCGCAAAAGCGCTGGAAACGGTGAGATAAGCCTATTTTTGCAACTTTGGTTAAAATCTTCATTTTTTCATCACAGATATGCCCAAGGTGCACAAAAGTGCTGGAAACGGTGAGATAAGCCTAATTTTGCAACAATGTTTAAGGTTTGGAGGTTTCATAGACTAAAGTCGAAAATCAGTGGTTTGACTGCCATAATGAAATAGGGTCACTAATCAACGTGTTTTCTCAAAAGGCCTTCAGTCAAATTCCTTGATACTTAAAATGCATACAGTGGATTATAATAATGAAAAAGGATAATTTGAAATCTTGGTTTCAACTCTAAAGGAACTCTTTAAAAAAAAGATTTTAAGTTTTGGAAACCCAAATGAAAAAGTAGCAACTGCACGGTTTCTACTGTCAGATTGGCTCTAAGTGCCAAAAAGTGCTGGAAACGGGGAGATAAGCCTATTTTTGCAACAATGGTTAAAATCTTCAATTTTTCATCACAGATGTGTCCAAGATGCACAAAAGCGCTGGAAACGGTGAGATAAGCCTATTTTTGCAACTTTGGTTAAAATCTTCAATTTTTCATCACAGATGTGCCCAAGATGCACAAAAGCGCTGGAAACGGTGAGATAAGCCTATTTTTGCAGCTTTGGTTAAAATCTTCAATTTTTCATCACAGATGTGCCCAAGATGCGCAAAAGCTCTGGAAACGGTGAGATAAGCCTATTTTTGCAACTTTGGTTAAAATCTTCAATTTTTCATCACAGATGTGCCCAAGATGCGCAAAAGCTCTGGAAACGGTGAGATAAGCCTATTTTTGCAACTTTGGTTAAAATCTTAAATTTTTCATCACAGATGTGCCCAAGATGCACAAAAGCGCTGGAAACGGCGAGATAAGCCTATTTTTGCAACTTTGGTTAAAATCTTCATTTTTTCATCACAGATATGCCCAAGGTGCACAAAAGTGCTGGAAACGGTGAGATAAGCCTAATTTTGCAACAATGTTTAAGGTTTGGAGGTTTCATAGACTAAAGTTGAAAATCAGTGGTTTGACTGCCATAATGAAATAGGGTCACTAATCAACGTGTTTTCTCAAAAGGCCTTCACTCAATTTCCTTGATACTTAAAATGCATACAGTGGATTATAATAATGAAAAAGGATAATTTGAAATCTTGGTTTCACCTCTAAAGGAACTCTTTAAAAAAAAGATTTTAAGTTTTGGAAACCCCAATGAAAAAGTAGCAACTGCACGGTTTCTACTGTCAGATTCGCTCTAAGTGCCAAAAAGTGCTGGAAACGGGGAGATAAGCCTATTTTTGCAACAATGGTTAAAATCTTCAATTTTTCATCACAGATGTGTCCAAGATGCACAAAAGCGCTGGAAACGGTGAGATAAGCCTATTTTTGCAACTTTGGTTAAAATCTTCAATTTTTCATCACAGATGTGCCCAAGATGCACAAAAGCGCTGGAAACGGTGAGATAAGCCTATTTTTGCAGCTTTGGTTAAAATCTTCAATTTTTCATCACAGATGTGCCCAAGATGCACAAAAGCGCTGGAAACGGTGAGATAAGCCTATTTTTGCAGCTTTGGTTAAAATCTTCAATTTTTCATCACAGATGTGCCCAAGATGCGCAAAAGCTCTGGAAACGGTGAGATAAGCCTATTTTTGCAACTTTGGTTAAAATCTTCAATTTTTCATCACAGATGTGCCCAAGATGCGCAAAAGCTCTGGAAACGGTGAGATAAGCCTATTTTTGCAACTTTGGTTAAAATCTTAAATTTTTCATCACAGATGTGCCCAAGATGCACAAAAGCGCTGGAAACGGCGAGATAAGCCTATTTTTGCAACTTTGGTTAAAATCTTCATTTTTTCATCACAGATATGCCCAAGGTGCACAAAAGTGCTGGAAACGGTGAGATAAGCCTAATTTTGCAACAATGTTTAAGGTTTGGAGGTTTCATAGACTAAAGTTGAAAATCAGTGGTTTGACTGCCATAATGAAATAGGGTCACTAATCAACGTGTTTTCTCAAAAGGCCTTCACTCAATTTCCTTGATACTTAAAATGCATACAGTGGATTATAATAATGAAAAAGGATAATTTGAAATCTTGGTTTCACCTCTAAAGGAACTCTTTAAAAAAAAGATTTTAAGTTTTGGAAACCCCAATGAAAAAGTAGCAACTGCACGGTTTCTACTGTCAGATTCGCTCTAAGTGCCAAAAAGTGCTGGAAACGGGGAGATAAGCCTATTTTTGCAACAATGGTTAAAATCTTCAATTTTTCATCACAGATGTGTCCAAGATGCACAAAAGCGCTGGAAACGGTGAGATAAGCCTATTTTTGCAACTTTGGTTAAAATCTTCAATTTTTCATCACAGATGTGCCCAAGATGCACAAAAGCGCTGGAAACGGTGAGATAAGCCTATTTTTGCAGCTTTGGTTAAAATCTTCAATTTTTCATCACAGATGTGCCCAAGATGCGCAAAAGCTCTGGAAACGGTGAGATAAGCCTATTTTTGCAACTTTGGTTAAAATCTTAAATTTTTCATCACAGATGTGCCCAAGATGCGCAAAAGCGCTGGAAACGGTGAGATAAGCCTATTTTTGCAACTTTGGTTAAAATCTTCATTTTTTCATCACAGATGTGCCCAAGGTGCGCAAAAGTGCTGGAAACGTTGAGATAAGCCTAATTTTGCAACAATGTTTAAGGTTTGGAGGTTTCATAGACTAAAGTTGAAAATCAGTGGTTTGACTGCCATAATGAAATAGGGTCACTAATCAACGTGTTTTCTCAAAAGGCCTTCACTCAATTTCCTTGATACTTAAAATGCATACAGTGGATTATAATAATGAAAAAGGATGATTTGAAATCTTGGTTTCAACTCTAAAGGAACTCTTTAAAAAAAAGATTTTAAGTTTTGGAAACCCCAATGAAAAAGTAGCAACTGCACGGTTTCTACTGTCAGATTCGCTCTAAGTGCCAAAAAGTCCTGGAAACGGGGAGATAAGCCTATTTTTGCAACAATGGTTAAAATCTTCAATTTTTCATCACAGATGTGTCCAAGATGCACAAAAGCGCTGGAAACGGTGAGATAAGCCTATTTTTGCAACTTTGGTTAAAATCTTCAATTTTTCATCACAGATGTGCCCAAGATGCGCAAAAGCTCTGGAAACGGTGAGATAAGCCTATTTTTGCAACTTTGGTTAAAATCTTAAATTTTTCATCACAGATGTGCCCAAGATGCACAAAAGCGCTGGAAACGGCGAGATAAGCCTATTTTTGCAACTTTGGTTAAAATCTTCATTTTTTCATCACAGATATGCCCAAGGTGCACAAAAGTGCTGGAAACGGTGAGATAAGCCTAATTTTGCAACAATGTTTAAGGTTTGGAGGTTTCATAGACTAAAGTTGAAAATCAGTGGTTTGACTGCCATAATGAAATAGGGTCACTAATCAACGTGTTTTCTCAAAAGGCCTTCACTCAATTTCCTTGATACTTAAAATGCATACAGTGGATTATAATAATGAAAAAGGATAATTTGAAATCTTGGTTTCACCTCTAAAGGAACTCTTTAAAAAAAAGATTTTAAGTTTTGGAAACCCCAATGAAAAAGTAGCAACTGCATGGTTTCTACTGTCAGATTCGCTCTAAGTGCCAAAAAGTGCTGGAAACGGGGAGATAAGCCTATTTTTGCAACAATGGTTAAAATCTTCAATTTTTCATCACAGATGTGTCCAAGATGCACAAAAGCGCTGGAAACGGTGAGATAAGCCTATTTTTGCAACTTTGGTTAAAATCTTCAATTTTTCATCACAGATGTGCCCAAGATGCACAAAAGCGCTGGAAACGGTGAGATAAGCCTATTTTTGCAACTTTGGTTAAAATCTTCAATTTTTCATCACAGATGTGCCCAAGATGCGCAAAAGCTCTGGAAACGGTGAGATAAGCCTATTTTTGCAACTTTGGTTAAAATCTTCATTTTTTCATCACAGATATGCCCAAGGTGCACAAAAGCTCTGGAAACGGTGAGATAAGCCTATTTTTGCAACTTTGGTTAAAATCTTCATTTTTTCATCACAGATATGCCCAAGGTGCACAAAAGTGCTGGAAACGGTGAGATAAGCCTAATTTTGCAACAATGTTTAAGGTTTGGAGGTTTCATAGACTAAAGTTGAAAATCAGTGGTTTGACTGCCATAATGAAATAGGGTCACTAATCAACGTGTTTTCTCAAAAGGCCTTCACTCAATTTCCTTGATACTTAAAATGCATACAGTGGATTATAATAATGAAAAAGGATAATTTGAAATCTTGGTTTCAACTCTAAAGGAACTCTTTAAAAAAAAGATTTTAGGTTTTGGAAACCCCAATGAAAAAGTAGCAACTGCACGGTTTCTACTGTCAGATTGGCTCTAAGTGCCAAAAAGTGCTGGAAACGGGGAGATAAGCCTATTTTTGCAACAATGGTTAAAATCTTCAATTTTTCATCACAGATGTGCCCAAGATGCACAAAAGCGCTGGAAACGGTGAGATAAGCCTATTTTTGCAACTTTGGTTAAAATCTTCAATTTTTCATCACAGATGTGCCCAAGATGCACAAAAGCGCTGGAAACGGTGAGATAAGCCTATTTTTGCAACTTTGGTTAAAATCTTCAATTTTTCATCACAGATGTGCCCAAGATGCGCAAAAGCGCTGGAAACGGTGAGATAAGCCTATTTTTGCAACTTTGGTTAAAATCTTAAATTTTTCATCACAGATGTGCCCAAGATGCCCAAAAGCGCTGGAAACGGTGAGATAAGCCTATTTTTGCAACTTTGGTTAAAATCTTCATTTTTTCATCACAGATATGCCCAAGGTGCACAAAAGTGCTGGAAACGGTGAGATAAGCCTAATTTTGCAACAATGTTTAAGGTTTGGAGGTTTCATAGACTAAAGTCGAAAATCAGTGGTTTGACTGCCATAATGAAATAGGGTCACTAATCAACGTGTTTTCTCAAAAGGCCTTCAGTCAAATTCCTTGATACTTAAAATGCATACAGTGGATTATAATAATGAAAAAGGATAATTTGAAATCTTGGTTTCAACTCTAAAGGAACTCTTTAAAAAAAAGATTTTAAGTTTTGGAAACCCAAATGAAAAAGTAGCAACTGCACGGTTTCTACTGTCAGATTGGCTCTAAGTGCCAAAAAGTGCTGGAAACGGGGAGATAAGCCTATTTTTGCAACAATGGTTAAAATCTTCAATTTTTCATCACAGATGTGTCCAAGATGCACAAAAGCGCTGGAAACGGTGAGATAAGCCTATTTTTGCAACTTTGGTTAAAATCTTCAATTTTTCATCACAGATGTGCCCAAGATGCACAAAAGCGCTGGAAACGGTGAGATAAGCCTATTTTTGCAGCTTTGGTTAAAATCTTCAATTTTTCATCACAGATGTGCCCAAGATGCGCAAAAGCTCTGGAAACGGTGAGATAAGCCTATTTTTGCAACTTTGGTTAAAATCTTAAATTTTTCATCACAGATGTGCCCAAGATGCGCAAAAGCGCTGGAAACGGTGAGATAAGCCTATTTTTGCAACTTTGGTTAAAATCTTCATTTTTTCATCACAGATGTGCCCAAGGTGCGCAAAAGTGCTGGAAACGTTGAGATAAGCCTAATTTTGCAACAATGTTTAAGGTTTGGAGGTTTCATAGACTAAAGTTGAAAATCAGTGGTTTGACTGCCATAATGAAATAGGGTCACTAATCAACGTGTTTTCTCAAAAGGCCTTCACTCAATTTCCTTGATACTTAAAATGCATACAGTGGATTATAATAATGAAAAAGGATGATTTGAAATCTTGGTTTCAACTCTAAAGGAACTCTTTAAAAAAAAGATTTTAAGTTTTGGAAACCCCAATGAAAAAGTAGCAACTGCACGGTTTCTACTGTCAGATTCGCTCTAAGTGCCAAAAAGTCCTGGAAACGGGGAGATAAGCCTATTTTTGCAACAATGGTTAAAATCTTCAATTTTTCATCACAGATGTGTCCAAGATGCACAAAAGCGCTGGAAACGGTGAGATAAGCCTATTTTTGCAACTTTGGTTAAAATCTTCAATTTTTCATCACAGATGTGCCCAAGATGCGCAAAAGCTCTGGAAACGGTGAGATAAGCCTATTTTTGCAACTTTGGTTAAAATCTTAAATTTTTCATCACAGATGTGCCCAAGATGCACAAAAGCGCTGGAAACGGTGAGATAAGCCTATTTTTGCAACTTTGGTTAAAATCTTCATTTTTTCATCACAGATATGCCCAAGGTGCACAAAAGTGCTGGAAACGGTGAGATAAGCCTAATTTTGCAACAATGTTTAAGGTTTGGAGGTTTCATAGACTAAAGTTGAAAATCAGTGGTTTGACTGCCATAATGAAATAGGGTCACTAATCAACGTGTTTTCTCAAAAGGCCTTCACTCAATTTCCTTGATACTTAAAATGCATACAGTGGATTATAATAATGAAAAAGGATAATTTGAAATCTTGGTTTCACCTCTAAAGGAACTCTTTAAAAAAAAGATTTTAAGTTTTGGAAACCCCAATGAAAAAGTAGCAACTGCACGGTTTCTACTGTCAGATTCGCTCTAAGTGCCAAAAAGTGCTGGAAACGGGGAGATAAGCCTATTTTTGCAACAATGGTTAAAATCTTCAATTTTTCATCACAGATGTGTCCAAGATGCACAAAAGCGCTGGAAACGGTGAGATAAGCCTATTTTTGCAACTTTGGTTAAAATCTTCAATTTTTCATCACAGATGTGCCCAAGATGCACAAAAGCGCTGGAAACGGTGAGATAAGCCTATTTTTGCAACTTTGGTTAAAATCTTCAATTTTTCATCACAGATGTGCCCAAGATGCGCAAAAGCTCTGGAAACGGTGAGATAAGCCTATTTTTGCAACTTTGGTTAAAATCTTCATTTTTTCATCACAGATATGCCCAAGGTGCACAAAAGCTCTGGAAACGGTGAGATAAGCCTATTTTTGCAACTTTGGTTAAAATCTTCATTTTTTCATCACAGATATGCCCAAGGTGCACAAAAGTGCTGGAAACGGTGAGATAAGCCTAATTTTGCAACAATGTTTAAGGTTTGGAGGTTTCATAGACTAAAGTTGAAAATCAGTGGTTTGACTGCCATAATGAAATAGGGTCACTAATCAACGTGTTTTCTCAAAAGGCCTTCACTCAATTTCCTTGATACTTAAAATGCATACAGTGGATTATAATAATGAAAAAGGATAATTTGAAATCTTGGTTTCAACTCTAAAGGAACTCTTTAAAAAAAAGATTTTAGGTTTTGGAAACCCCAATGAAAAAGTAGCAACTGCACGGTTTCTACTGTCAGATTCGCTCTAAGTGCCAAAAAGTGCTGGAAACGGGGAGATAAGCCTATTTTTGCAACAATGGTTAAAATCTTCAATTTTTCATCACAGATGTGCCCAAGATGCACAAAAGCGCTGGAAACGGTGAGATAAGCCTATTTTTGCAACTTTGGTTAAAATCTTCAATTTTTCATCACAGATGTGCCCAAGATGCACAAAAGCGCTGGAAACGGTGAGATAAGCCTATTTTTGCAACTTTGGTTAAAATCTTCAATTTTTCATCACAGATGTGCCCAAGATGCGCAAAAGCTCTGGAAACGGTGAGATAAGCCTATTTTTGCAACTTTGGTTAAAATCTTCAATTTTTCATCACAGATGTGCCCAAGATGCGCAAAAGCGCTGGAAACGGTGAGATAAGCCTATTTTTGCAACTTTGGTTAAAATCTTCAATTTTTCATCACAGATGTGCCCAAGATGCGCAAAAGCTCTGGAAACGGTGAGATAAGCCTATTTTTGCAACTTTGGTTAAAATCTTCAATTTTTCAAAACAGATGTGCCCAAGATGCGCAAAAGCGCTGGAAACGGTGAGATAAGCCTATTTTTGCAACTTTGGTTAAAATCTTCATTTTTTCATCACAGATATGCCCAAGGTGCACAAAAGTGCTGGAAACGGTGAGATAAGCCTAATTTTGCAACAATGTTTAAGGTTTGGAGGTTTCATAGACTAAAGTTGAAAATCAGTGGTTTGACTGCCATAATGAAAGAGGGTCACTAATCAACGTGTTTTCTCAAAAGGCCTTCAGTCAAATTCCTTGATACTTAAAATGCATACAGTGGATTATAATAATGAAAAAGGATAATTTGAAATCTTGGTTTCAACTCTAAAGGAACTCTTTAAAAAAAAGATTTTAAGTTTTGGAAACCCCAATGAAAAAGTAGCAACTGCACGGTTTCTACTGTCAGATTGGCTCTAAGTGCCAAAAAGTGCTGGAAACGGGGAGATAAGCCTATTTTTGCAACAATGGTTAAAATCTTCAATTTTTCATCACAGATGTGCCCAAGATGCACAAAAGCGCTGGAAACGGTGAGATAAGCCTATTTTTGCAACTTTGGTTAAAATCTTCAATTTTTCATCACAGATGTGCCCAAGATGCACAAAAGCGCTGGAAACGGTGAGATAAGCCTATTTTTGCAACTTTGGTTAAAATCTTCAATTTTTCATCACAGATGTGCCCAAGATGCGCAAAAGCGCTGGAAACGGTGAGATAAGCCTATTTTTGCAACTTTGGTTAAAATCTTAAATTTTTCATCACAGATGTGCCCAAGATGCCCAAAAGCGCTGGAAACGGTGAGATAAGCCTATTTTTGCAACTTTGGTTAAAATCTTCATTTTTTCATCACAGATATGCCCAAGGTGCACAAAAGTGCTGGAAACGGTGAGATAAGCCTAATTTTGCAACAATGTTTAAGGTTTGGAGGTTTCATAGACTAAAGTCGAAAATCAGTGGTTTGACTGCCATAATGAAATAGGGTCACTAATCAACGTGTTTTCTCAAAAGGCCTTCAGTCAAATTCCTTGATACTTAAAATGCATACAGTGGATTATAATAATGAAAAAGGATAATTTGAAATCTTGGTTTCAACTCTAAAGGAACTCTTTAAAAAAAAGATTTTAAGTTTTGGAAACCCAAATGAAAAAGTAGCAACTGCACGGTTTCTACTGTCAGATTCGCTCTAAGTGCCAAAAAGTCCTGGAAACGGGGAGATAAGCCTATTTTTGCAACAATGGTTAAAATCTTCAATTTTTCATCACAGATGTGTCCAAGATGCACAAAAGCGCTGGAAACGGTGAGATAAGCCTATTTTTGCAACTTTGGTTAAAATCTTCAATTTTTCATCACAGATGTGCCCAAGATGCACAAAAGCGCTGGAAACGGTGAGATAAGCCTATTTTTGCAACTTTGGTTAAAATCTTAAATTTTTCATCACAGATGTGCCCAAGATGCCCAAAAGCGCTGGAAACGGTGAGATAAGCCTATTTTTGCAACTTTGGTTAAAATCTTCAATTTTTCATCACAGATGTGCCCAAGATGCACAAAAGCGCTGGAAACGGTGAGATAAGCCTATTTTTGCAACTTTGGTTAAAATCTTCAATTTTTCATCACAGATGTGCCCAAGATGCACAAAAGCGCTGGAAACGGTGAGATAAGCCTATTTTTGCAACTTTGGTTAAAATCTTCATTTTTTCATCACAGATATGCCCAAGGTGCACAAAAGTGCTGGAAACGGTGAGATAAGCCTAATTTTGCAACAATGTTTAAGGTTTGGAGGTTTCATAGACTAAAGTTGAAAATCAGTGGTTTGACTGCCATAATGAAATAGGGTCACTAATCAACGTGTTTTCTCAAAAGGCCTTCAGTCAAATTCCTTGATACTTAAAATGCATACAGTGGATTATAATAATGAAAAAGGATAATTTGAAATCTTGGTTTCAACTCTAAAGGAACTCTTTAAAAAAAAGATTTTAAGTTTTGGAAACCCCAATGAAAAAGTAGCAACTGCACGGTTTCTACTGTCAGATTCGCTCTAAGTGCCAAAAAGTGCTGGAAACGGGGAGATAAGCCTATTTTTGCAACAATGGTTAAAATCTTCAATTTTTCATCACAGATGTGTCCAAGATGCACAAAAGCGCTGGAAACGGTGAGATAAGCCTATTTTTGCAACTTTGGTTAAAATCTTCAATTTTTCATCACAGATGTGCCCAAGATGCACAAAAGCGCTGGAAACGGTGAGATAAGCCTATTTTTGCAACTTTGGTTAAAATCTTCAATTTTTCATCACAGATGTGCCCAAGATGCGCAAAAGCGCTGGAAACGGTGAGATAAGCCTATTTTTGCAACTTTGGTTAAAATCTTAAATTTTTCATCACAGATGTGCCCAAGGTGCGCAAAAGTGCTGGAAACGGTGAGATAAGCCTAATTTTGCAACAATGTTTAAGGTTTGGAGGTTTCATAGACTAAAGTTGAAAATCAGTGGTTTGACTGCCATAATGAAATAGGGTCACTAATCAACGTGTTTTCTCAAAAGGCCTTCACTCAATTTCCTTGATACTTAAAATGCATACAGTGGATTATAATAATGAAAAAGGATAATTTGAAATCTTGGTTTCAACTCTAAAGGAACTCTTTAAAAAAAAGATTTTAGGTTTTGGAAACCCCAATGAAAAAGTAGCAACTGCACGGTTTCTACTGTCAGATTCGCTCTAAGTGCCAAAAAGTGCTGGAAACGGGGAGATAAGCCTATTTTTGCAACAATGGTTAAAATCTTCAATTTTTCATCACAGATGTGCCCAAGATGCACAAAAGCGCTGGAAACGGTGAGATAAGCCTATTTTTGCAACTTTGGTTAAAATCTTCAATTTTTCATCACAGATGTGCCCAAGATGCACAAAAGCGCTGGAAACGGTGAGATAAGCCTATTTTTGCAACTTTGGTTAAAATCTTCAATTTTTCATCACAGATGTGCACAACATGCACAAAAGCGCTGGAAACGGTGAGATAAGCCTATTTTTGCAACTTTGGTTAAAATCTTCATTTTTTCATCACAGATATGCCCAAGGTGCACAAAAGTGCTGGAAACGGTGAGATAAGCCTAATTTTGCAACAATGTTTAAGGTTTGGAGGTTTCATAGACTAAAGTTGAAAATCAGTGGTTTGACTGCCATAATGAAATAGGGTCACTAATCAACGTGTTTTCTCAAAAGGCCTTCAGTCAAATTCCTTGATACTTAAAATGCATACAGTGGATTATAATAATGAAAAAGGATAATTTGAAATCTTGGTTTCAACTCTAAAGGAACTCTTTAAAAAAAAGATTTTAAGTTTTGGAAACCCCAATGAAAAAGTAGCAACTGCACGGTTTCTACTGTCAGATTCGCTCTAAGTGCCAAAAAGTGCTGGAAACGGGGAGATAAGCCTATTTTTGCAACAATGGTTAAAATCTTCAATTTTTCATCACAGATATGCCCAAGGTGCACAAAAGTGCTGGAAACGGTGAGATAAGCCTAATTTTGCAACAATGTTTAAGGTTTGGAGGTTTCATAGACTAAAGTTGAAAATCAGTGGTTTGACTGCCATAATGAAATAGGGTCACTAATCAACGTGTTTTCTCAAAAGGCCTTCAGTCAAATTCCTTGATACTTAAAATGCATACAGTGGATTATAATAATGAAAAAGGATAATTTGAAATCTTGGTTTCAACTCTAAAGGAACTCTTTAAAAAAAAGATTTTAAGTTTTGGAAACCCCAATGAAAAAGTAGCAACTGCACGGTTTCTACTGTCAGATTCGCTCTAAGTGCCAAAAAGTGCTGGAAACGGGGAGATAAGCCTATTTTTGCAACAATGGTTAAAATCTTCAATTTTTCATCACAGATGTGTCCAAGATGCACAAAAGCGCTGGAAACGGTGAGATAAGCCTATTTTTGCAACTTTGGTTAAAATCTTCAATTTTTCATCACAGATGTGCCCAAGATGCACAAAAGCGCTGGAAACGGTGAGATAAGCCTATTTTTGCAACTTTGGTTAAAATCTTCATTTTTTCATCACAGATATGCCCAAGGTGCACAAAAGTGCTGGAAACGGTGAGATAAGCCTAATTTTGCAACAATGTTTAAGGTTTGGAGGTTTCATAGACTAAAGTTGAAAATCAGTGGTTTGACTGCCATAATGAAATAGGGTCACTAATCAACGTGTTTTCTCAAAAGGCCTTCACTCAATTTCCTTGATACTTAAAATGCATACAGTGGATTATAATAATGAAAAAGGATAATTTGAAATCTTGGTTTCAACTCTAAAGGAACTCTTTAAAAAAAAGATTTTAAGTTTTGGAAACCCCAATGAAAAAGTAGCAACTGCACGGTTTCTACTGTCAGATTCGCTCTAAGTGCCAAAAAGTGCTGGAAACGGGGAGATAAGCCTATTTTTGCAACAATGGTTAAAATCTTCAATTTTTCATCACAGATGTGTCCAAGATGCACAAAAGCGCTGGAAACGGTGAGATAAGCCTATTTTTGCAACTTTGGTTAAAATCTTCAATTTTTCAAAACAGATGTGCCCAAGATGCGCAAAAGCGCTGGAAACGGTGAGATAAGCCTATTTTTGCAACTTTGGTTAAAATCTTCATTTTTTCATCACAGATATGCCCAAGGTGCACAAAAGTGCTGGAAACGGTGAGATAAGCCTAATTTTGCAACAATGTTTAAGGTTTGGAGGTTTCATAGACTAAAGTTGAAAATCAGTGGTTTGACTGCCATAATGAAATAGGGTCACTAATCAACGTGTTTTCTCAAAAGGCCTTCACTCAATTTCCTTGATACTTAAAATGCATACAGTGGATTATAATAATGAAAAAGAATAATTTGAAATCTTGGTTTCAACTCTAAAGGAACTCTTTAAAAAAAAGATTTTAAGTTTTGGAAACCCCAATGAAAAAGTAGCAACTGCACGGTTTCTACTGTCAGATTCGCTCTAAGTGCCAAAAAGTGCTGGAAACGGGGAGATAAGCCTATTTTTGCAACAATGGTTAAAATCTTCAATTTTTCATCACAGATGTGTCCAAGATGCACAAAAGCGCTGGAAACGGTGAGATAAGCCTATTTTTGCAACTTTGGTTAAAATCTTCAATTTTTCATCACAGATGTGCCCAAGATGCACAAAAGCGCTGGAAACGGTGAGATAAGCCTATTTTTGCAACTTTGGTTAAAATCTTAAATTTTTCATCACAGATGTGCCCAAGATGCCCAAAAGCGCTGGAAACGGTGAGATAAGCCTATTTTTGCAACTTTGGTTAAAATCTTCAATTTTTCATCACAGATGTGCCCAAGATGCACAAAAGCGCTGGAAACGGTGAGATAAGCCTATTTTTGCAACTTTGGTTAAAATCTTCAATTTTTCATCACAGATGTGCCCAAGATGCACAAAAGCGCTGGAAACGGTGAGATAAGCCTATTTTTGCAACTTTGGTTAAAATCTTCATTTTTTCATCACAGATATGCCCAAGGTGCACAAAAGTGCTGGAAACGGTGAGATAAGCCTAATTTTGCAACAATGTTTAAGGTTTGGAGGTTTCATAGACTAAAGTTGAAAATCAGTGGTTTGACTGCCATAATGAAATAGGGTCACTAATCAACGTGTTTTCTCAAAAGGCCTTCAGTCAAATTCCTTGATACTTAAAATGCATACAGTGGATTATAATAATGAAAAAGGATAATTTGAAATCTTGGTTTCAACTCTAAAGGAACTCTTTAAAAAAAAGATTTTAAGTTTTGGAAACCCCAATGAAAAAGTAGCAACTGCACGGTTTCTACTGTCAGATTCGCTCTAAGTGCCAAAAAGTGCTGGAAACGGGGAGATAAGCCTATTTTTGCAACAATGGTTAAAATCTTCAATTTTTCATCACAGATGTGTCCAAGATGCACAAAAGCGCTGGAAACGGTGAGATAAGCCTATTTTTGCAACTTTGGTTAAAATCTTCAATTTTTCATCACAGATGTGCCCAAGATGCACAAAAGCGCTGGAAACGGTGAGATAAGCCTATTTTTGCAACTTTGGTTAAAATCTTCAATTTTTCATCACAGATGTGCCCAAGATGCGCAAAAGCGCTGGAAACGGTGAGATAAGCCTATTTTTGCAACTTTGGTTAAAATCTTAAATTTTTCATCACAGATGTGCCCAAGGTGCGCAAAAGTGCTGGAAACGGTGAGATAAGCCTAATTTTGCAACAATGTTTAAGGTTTGGAGGTTTCATAGACTAAAGTTGAAAATCAGTGGTTTGACTGCCATAATGAAATAGGGTCACTAATCAACGTGTTTTCTCAAAAGGCCTTCACTCAATTTCCTTGATACTTAAAATGCATACAGTGGATTATAATAATGAAAAAGGATAATTTGAAATCTTGGTTTCAACTCTAAAGGAACTCTTTAAAAAAAAGATTTTAAGTTTTGGAAACCCCAATGAAAAAGTAGCAACTGCACGGTTTCTACTGTCAGATTCGCTCTAAGTGCCAAAAAGTGCTGGAAACGGGGAGATAAGCCTATTTTTGCAACAATGGTTAAAATCTTCAATTTTTCATCACAGATGTGTCCAAGATGCACAAAAGCGCTGGAAACGGTGAGATAAGCCTATTTTTGCAACTTTGGTTAAAATCTTCAATTTTTCATCACAGATGTGCCCAAGATGCGCAAAAGCTCTGGAAACGGTGAGATAAGCCTATTTTTGCAACTTTGGTTAAAATCTTCAATTTTTCAAAACAGATGTGCCCAAGATGCGCAAAAGCGCTGGAAACGGTGAGATAAGCCTATTTTTGCAACTTTGGTTAAAATCTTCATTTTTTCATCACAGATATGCCCAAGGTGCACAAAAGTGCTGGAAACGGTGAGATAAGCCTAATTTTGCAACAATGTTTAAGGTTTGGAGGTTTCATAGACTAAAGTTGAAAATCAGTGGTTTGACTGCCATAATGAAATAGGGTCACTAATCAACGTGTTTTCTCAAAAGGCCTTCACTCAATTTCCTTGATACTTAAAATGCATACAGTGGATTATAATAATGAAAAAGGATAATTTGAAATCTTGGTTTCAACTCTAAAGGAACTCTTTAAAAAAAAGATTTTAAGTTTTGGAAACCCCAATGAAAAAGTAGCAACTGCACGGTTTCTACTGTCAGATTCGCTCTAAGTGCCAAAAAGTGCTGGGAACGGGGAGATAAGCCTATTTTTGCAACAATGGTTAAAATCTTCAATTTTTCATCACAGATGTGTCCAAGATGCACAAAAGCGCTGGAAACGGTGAGATAAGCCTATTTTTGCAACTTTGGTTAAAATCTTCAATTTTTCATCACAGATGTGCCCAAGATGCACAAAAGCGCTGGAAACGGTGAGATAAGCCTATTTTTGCAACTTTGGTTAAAATCTTAAATTTTTCATCACAGATGTGCCCAAGATGCCCAAAAGCGCTGGAAACGGTGAGATAAGCCTATTTTTGCAACTTTGGTTAAAATCTTCAATTTTTCATCACAGATGTGCCCAAGATGCACAAAAGCGCTGGAAACGGTGAGATAAGCCTATTTTTGCAACTTTGGTTAAAATCTTCAATTTTTCATCACAGATGTGCCCAAGATGCACAAAAGCGCTGGAAACGGTGAGATAAGCCTATTTTTGCAACTTTGGTTAAAATCTTCATTTTTTCATCACAGATATGCCCAAGGTGCACAAAAGTGCTGGAAACGGTGAGATAAGCCTAATTTTGCAACAATGTTTAAGGTTTGGAGGTTTCATAGACTAAAGTTGAAAATCAGTGGTTTGACTGCCATAATGAAATAGGGTCACTAATCAACGTGTTTTCTCAAAAGGCCTTCAGTCAAATTCCTTGATACTTAAAATGCATACAGTGGATTATAATAATGAAAAAGGATAATTTGAAATCTTGGTTTCAACTCTAAAGGAACTCTTTAAAAAAAAGATTTTAAGTTTTGGAAACCCCAATGAAAAAGTAGCAACTGCACGGTTTCTACTGTCAGATTCGCTCTAAGTGCCAAAAAGTGCTGGAAACGGGGAGATAAGCCTATTTTTGCAACAATGGTTAAAATCTTCAATTTTTCATCACAGATGTGTCCAAGATGCACAAAAGCGCTGGAAACGGTGAGATAAGCCTATTTTTGCAACTTTGGTTAAAATCTTCAATTTTTCATCACAGATGTGCCCAAGATGCACAAAAGCGCTGGAAACGGTGAGATAAGCCTATTTTTGCAACTTTGGTTAAAATCTTCAATTTTTCATCACAGATGTGACCAAGATGCGCAAAAGCGCTGGAAACGGTGAGATAAGCCTATTTTTGCAACTTTGGTTAAAATCTTCATTTTTTCATCACAGATATGCCCAAGGTGCACAAAAGTGCTGGAAACGGTGAGATAAGCCTAATTTTGCAACAATGTTTAAGGTTTGGAGGTTTCATAGACTAAAGTTGAAAATCAGTGGTTTGACTGCCATAATGAAATAGGGTCACTAATCAACGTGTTTTCTCAAAAGTCCTTCACTCAATTTCCTTGATACTTAAAATGCATACAGTGGATTATAATAATGAAAAAGGATAATTTGAAATCTTGGTTTCAACTCTAAAGGAACTCTTTAAAAAAAAGATTTTAAGTTTTGGAAACCCCAATGAAAAAGTAGCAACTGCACGGTTTCTACTGTCAGATTCGCTCTAAGTGCCAAAAAGTGCTGGAAACGGGGAGATAAGCCTATTTTTGCAACAATGGTTAAAATCTTCAATTTTTCATCACAGATGTGTCCAAGATGCACAAAAGCGCTGGAAACGGTGAGATAAGCCTATTTTTGCAACTTTGGTTAAAATCTTCAATTTTTCATCACAGATGTGCCCAAGATGCACAAAAGCGCTGGAAACGGTGAGATAAGCCTATTTTTGCAACTTTGGTTAAAATCTTAAATTTTTCATCACAGATGTGCCCAAGATGCCCAAAAGCGCTGGAAACGGTGAGATAAGCCTATTTTTGCAACTTTGGTTAAAATCTTCAATTTTTCATCACAGATGTGCCCAAGATGCACAAAAGCGCTGGAAACGGTGAGATAAGCCTATTTTTGCAACTTTGGTTAAAATCTTCAATTTTTCATCACAGATGTGCCCAAGATGCACAAAAGCGCTGGAAACGGTGAGATAAGCCTATTTTTGCAACTTTGGTTAAAATCTTCATTTTTTCATCACAGATATGCCCAAGGTGCACAAAAGTGCTGGAAACGGTGAGATAAGCCTAATTTTGCAACAATGTTTAAGGTTTGGAGGTTTCATAGACTAAAGTTGAAAATCAGTGGTTTGACTGCCATAATGAAATAGGGTCACTAATCAACGTGTTTTCTCAAAAGGCCTTCAGTCAAATTCCTTGATACTTAAAATGCATACAGTGGATTATAATAATGAAAAAGGATAATTTGAAATCTTGGTTTCAACTCTAAAGGAACTCTTTAAAAAAAAGATTTTAAGTTTTGGAAACCCCAATGAAAAAGTAGCAACTGCACGGTTTCTACTGTCAGATTCGCTCTAAGTGCCAAAAAGTGCTGGAAACGGGGAGATAAGCCTATTTTTGCAACAATGGTTAAAATCTTCAATTTTTCATCACAGATGTGTCCAAGATGCACAAAAGCGCTGGAAACGGTGAGATAAGCCTATTTTTGCAACTTTGGTTAAAATCTTCAATTTTTCATCACAGATGTGCCCAAGATGCACAAAAGCGCTGGAAACGGTGAGATAAGCCTATTTTTGCAACTTTGGTTAAAATCTTCAATTTTTCATCACAGATGTGCCCAAGATGCGCAAAAGCGCTGGAAACGGTGAGATAAGCCTATTTTTGCAACTTTGGTTAAAATCTTCAATTTTTCATCACAGATGTGCCCAAGATGCGCAAAAGCTCTGGAAACGGTGAGATAAGCCTATTTTTGCAACTTTGGTTAAAATCTTCAATTTTTCAAAACAGATGTGCCCAAGATGCGCAAAAGCGCTGGAAACGGTGAGATAAGCCTATTTTTGCAACTTTGGTTAAAATCTTCATTTTTTCATCACAGATATGCCCAAGGTGCACAAAAGTGCTGGAAACGGTGAGATAAGCCTAATTTTGCAACAATGTTTAAGGTTTGGAGGTTTCATAGACTAAAGTTGAAAATCAGTGGTTTGACTGCCATAATGAAATAGGGTCACTAATCAACGTGTTTTCTCAAAAGGCCTTCACTCAATTTCCTTGATACTTAAAATGCATACAGTGGATTATAATAATGAAAAAGGATAATTTGAAATCTTGGTTTCAACTCTAAAGGAACTCTTTAAAAAAAAGATTTTAAGTTTTGGAAACCCCAATGAAAAAGTAGCAACTGCACGGTTTCTACTGTCAGATTCGCTCTAAGTGCCAAAAAGTGCTGGAAACGGGGAGATAAGCCTATTTTTGCAACAATGGTTAAAATCTTCAATTTTTCATCACAGATGTGTCCAAGATGCACAAAAGCGCTGGAAACGGTGAGATAAGCCTATTTTTGCAACTTTGGTTAAAATCTTCAATTTTTCATCACAGATGTGCCCAAGATGCACAAAAGCGCTGGAAACGGTGAGATAAGCCTATTTTTGCAACTTTGGTTAAAATCTTTAATTTTTCATCACAGATGTGCCCAAGATGCACAAAAGCGCTGGAAACGGTGAGATAAGCCTATTTTTGCAACTTTGGTTAAAATCTTCATTTTTTCATCACAGATATGCCCAAGGTGCACAAAAGTGCTGGAAACGGTGAGATAAGCCTAATTTTGCAACAATGTTTAAGGTTTGGAGGTTTCATAGACTAAAGTTGAAAATCAGTGGTTTGACTGCCATAATGAAATAGGGTCACTAATCAACGTGTTTTCTCAAAAGGCCTTCAGTCAAATTCCTTGATACTTAAAATGCATACAGTGGATTATAATAATGAAAAAGGATAATTTGAAATCTTGGTTTCAACTCTAAAGGAACTCTTTAAAAAAAAGATTTTAAGTTTTGGAAACCCCAATGAAAAAGTAGCAACTGCACGGTTTCTACTGTCAGATTCGCTCTAAGTGCCAAAAAGTGCTGGAAACGGGGAGATAAGCCTATTTTTGCAACAATGGTTAAAATCTTCAATTTTTCATCACAGATGTGTCCAAGATGCACAAAAGCGCTGGAAACGGTGAGATAAGCCTATTTTTGCAACTTTGGTTAAAATCTTCAATTTTTCATCACAGATGTGCCCAAGATGCACAAAAGCGCTGGAAACGGTGAGATAAGCCTATTTTTGCAACTTTGGTTAAAATCTTCATTTTTTCATCACAGATATGCCCAAGGTGCACAAAAGTGCTGGAAACGGTGAGATAAGCCTAATTTTGCAACAATGTTTAAGGTTTGGAGGTTTCATAGACTAAAGTTGAAAATCAGTGGTTTGACTGCCATAATGAAATAGGGTCACTAATCAACGTGTTTTCTCAAAAGGCCTTCACTCAATTTCCTTGATACTTAAAATGCATACAGTGGATTATAATAATGAAAAAGGATAATTTGAAATCTTGGTTTCAACTCTAAAGGAACTCTTTAAAAAAAAGATTTTAAGTTTTGGAAACCCCAATGAAAAAGTAGCAACTGCACGGTTTCTACTGTCAGATTCGCTCTAAGTGCCAAAAAGTGCTGGAAACGGGGAGATAAGCCTATTTTTGCAACAATGGTTAAAATCTTCAATTTTTCATCACAGATGTGTCCAAGATGCACAAAAGCGCTGGAAACGGTGAGATAAGCCTATTTTTGCAACTTTGGTTAAAATCTTCAATTTTTCATCACAGATGTGCCCAAGATGCACAAAAGCGCTGGAAACGGTGAGATAAGCCTATTTTTGCAACTTTGGTTAAAATCTTCAATTTTTCATCACAGATGTGCCCAAGATGCGCAAAAGCGCTGGAAACGGTGAGATAAGCCTATTTTTGCAACTTTGGTTAAAATCTTAAATTTTTCATCACAGATGTGCCCAAGGTGCGCAAAAGTGCTGGAAACGGTGAGATAAGCCTAATTTTGCAACAATGTTTAAGGTTTGGAGGTTTCATAGACTAAAGTTGAAAATCAGTGGTTTGACTGCCATAATGAAATAGGGTCACTAATCAACGTGTTTTCTCAAAAGGCCTTCACTCAATTTCCTTGATACTTAAAATGCATACAGTGGATTATAATAATGAAAAAGGATAATTTGAAATCTTGGTTTCAACTCTAAAGGAACTCTTTAAAAAAAAGATTTTAAGTTTTGGAAACCCCAATGAAAAAGTAGCAACTGCACGGTTTCTACTGTCAGATTCGCTCTAAGTGCGCAAAAGTGCTGGAAACGGGGAGATAAGCCTATTTTTGCAACAATGGTTAAAATCTTCAATTTTTCATCACAGATGTGTCCAAGATGCACAAAAGCGCTGGAAACGGTGAGATAAGCCTATTTTTGCAACTTTGGTTAAAATCTTCAATTTTTCATCACAGATGTGCCCAAGATGCGCAAAAGCTCTGGAAACGGTGAGATAAGCCTATTTTTGCAACTTTGGTTAAAATCTTCAATTTTTCATCACAGATGTGCCCAAGATGCACAAAAGCGCTGGAAACGGTGAGATAAGCCTATTTTTGCAACTTTGGTTAAAATCTTCATTTTTTCATCACAGATATGCCCAAGGTGCACAAAAGTGCTGGAAACGGTGAGATAAGCCTAATTTTGCAACAATGTTTAAGGTTTGGAGGTTTCATAGACTAAAGTTGAAAATCAGTGGTTTGACTGCCATAATGAAATAGGGTCACTAATCAACGTGTTTTCTCAAAAGGCCTTCAGTCAAATTCCTTGATACTTAAAATGCATACAGTGGATTATAATAATGAAAAAGGATAATTTGAAATCTTGGTTTCAACTCTAAAGGAACTCTTTAAAAAAAAGATTTTAAGTTTTGGAAACCCCAATGAAAAAGTAGCAACTGCACGGTTTCTACTGTCAGATTCGCTCTAAGTGCCAAAAAGTGCTGGAAACGGGGAGATAAGCCTATTTTTGCAACAATGGTTAAAATCTTCAATTTTTCATCACAGATGTGTCCAAGATGCACAAAAGCGCTGGAAACGGTGAGATAAGCCTATTTTTGCAACTTTGGTTAAAATCTTCAATTTTTCATCACAGATGTGCCCAAGATGCACAAAAGCGCTGGAAACGGTGAGATAAGCCTATTTTTGCAACTTTGGTTAAAATCTTCAATTTTTCATCACAGATGTGCCCAAGATGCGCAAAAGCGCTGGAAACGGTGAGATAAGCCTATTTTTGCAACTTTGGTTAAAATCTTCAATTTTTCATCACAGATGTGCCCAAGATGCGCAAAAGCGCTGGAAACGGTGAGATAAGCCCATTTTTGCAACTTTGGTTAAAATCTTAAATTTTTCATCACAGATGTGCCCAAGGTGCGCAAAAGTGCTGGAAACGGTGAGATAAGCCTAATTTTGCAACAATGTTTAAGGTTTGGAGGTTTCATAGACTAAAGTTGAAAATCAGTGGTTTGACTGCCATAATGAAATAGGGTCACTAATCAACGTGTTTTCTCAAAAGGCCTTCACTCAATTTCCTTGATACTTAAAATGCATACAGTGGATTATAATAATGAAAAAGGATAATTTGAAATCTTGGTTTCAACTCTAAAGGAACTCTTTAAAAAAAAGATTTTAAGTTTTGGAAACCCCAATGAAAAAGTAGCAACTGCACGGTTTCTACTGTCAGATTCGCTCTAAGTGCGCAAAAGTGCTGGAAACGGGGAGATAAGCCTATTTTTGCAACAATGGTTAAAATCTTCAATTTTTCATCACAGATGTGTCCAAGATGCACAAAAGCGCTGGAAACGGTGAGATAAGCCTATTTTTGCAACTTTGGTTAAAATCTTCAATTTTTCATCACAGATGTGCCCAAGATGCGCAAAAGCTCTGGAAACGGTGAGATAAGCCTATTTTTGCAACTTTGGTTAAAATCTTCAATTTTTCATCACAGATGTGCCCAAGATGCACAAAAGCGCTGGAAACGGTGAGATAAGCCTATTTTTGCAACTTTGGTTAAAATCTTCATTTTTTCATCACAGATATGCCCAAGGTGCACAAAAGTGCTGGAAACGGTGAGATAAGCCTAATTTTGCAACAATGTTTAAGGTTTGGAGGTTTCATAGACTAAAGTTGAAAATCAGTGGTTTGACTGCCATAATGAAATAGGGTCACTAATCAACGTGTTTTCTCAAAAGGCCTTCAGTCAAATTCCTTGATACTTAAAATGCATACAGTGGATTATAATAATGAAAAAGGATAATTTGAAATCTTGGTTTCAACTCTAAAGGAACTCTTTAAAAAAAAGATTTTAAGTTTTGGAAACCCCAATGAAAAAGTAGCAACTGCACGGTTTCTACTGTCAGATTCGCTCTAAGTGCCAAAAAGTGCTGGAAACGGGGAGATAAGCCTATTTTTGCAACAGTGGTTAAAATCTTCAATTTTTCATCACAGATGTGTCCAAGATGCACAAAAGCGCTGGAAACGTTGAGATAAGCCTATTTTTGCAACTTTGGTTAAAATCTTCAATATTTCATCACAGATGTGCCCAAGATGCACAAAAGCGCTGGAAACGGTGAGATAAGCCTATTTTTGCAACTTTGGTTAAAATCTTAAATTTTTCATCACAGATGTGCCCAAGATGCCCAAAAGCGCTGGAAACGGTGAGATAAGCCTATTTTTGCAACTTTGGTTAAAATCTTCATTTTTTCATCACAGATATGCCCAAGGTGCACAAAAGTGCTGGAAACGGTGAGATAAGCCTAATTTTGCAACAATGTTTAAGGTTTGGAGGTTTCATAGACTAAAGTTGAAAATCAGTGGTTTGACTGCCATAATGAAATAGGGTCACTAATCAACGTGTTTTCTCAAAAGGCCTTCAGTCAAATTCCTTGATACTTAAAATGCATACAGTGGATTATAATAATGAAAAAGGATAATTTGAAATCTTGGTTTCAACTCTAAAGGAACTCTTTAAAAAAAAGATTTTAAGTTTTGGAAACCCCAATGAAAAAGTAGCAACTGCACGGTTTCTACTGTCAGATTCGCTCTAAGTGCCAAAAAGTGCTGGAAACGGGGAGATAAGCCTATTTTTGCAACAGTGGTTAAAATCTTCAATTTTTCATCACAGATGTGTCCAAGATGCACAAAAGCGCTGGAAACGTTGAGATAAGCCTATTTTTGCAACTTTGGTTAAAATCTTCAATATTTCATCACAGATGTGCCCAAGATGCACAAAAGCGCTGGAAACGGTGAGATAAGCCTATTTTTGCAACTTTGGTTAAAATCTTAAATTTTTCATCACAGATGTGCCCAAGATGCCCAAAAGCGCTGGAAACGGTGAGATAAGCCTATTTTTGCAACTTTGGTTAAAATCTTCAATTTTTCATCACAGATGTGCCCAAGATGCAAAAAAGCGCTGGAAACGGTGAGATAAGCCTATTTTTGCAACTTTGGTTAAAATCTTCAATTTTTCATCACAGATGTGCCCAAGATGCACAAAAGCGCTGGAAACGGTGAGATAAGCCTATTTTTGCAACTTTGGTTAAAATCTTCATTTTTTCATCACAGATATGCCCAAGGTGCACAAAAGTGCTGGAAACGGTGAGATAAGCCTAATTTTGCAACAATGTTTAAGGTTTGGAGGTTTCATAGACTAAAGTTGAAAATCAGTGTTTTGACTGCCATAATGAAATAGGGTCACTAATCAACGTGTTTTCTCAAAAGGCCTTCAGTCAAATTCCTTGATACTTAAAATGCATACAGTGGATTATAATAATGAAAAAGGATAATTTGAAATCTTGGTTTCAACTCTAAAGGAACTCTTTAAAAAAAAGATTTTAAGTTTTGGAAACCCCAATGAAAAAGTAGCAACTGCACGGTTTCTACTGTCAGATTCGCTCTAAGTGCCAAAAAGTGCTGGAAACGGGGAGATAAGCCTATTTTTGCAACAATGGTTAAAATCTTCAATTTTTCATCACAGATGTGTCCAAGATGCACAAAAGCGCTGGAAACGGTGAGATAAGCCTATTTTTGCAACTTTGGTTAAAATCTTCAATTTTTCATCACAGATGTGCCCAAGATGCACAAAAGCGCTGGAAACGGTGAGATAAGCCTATTTTTGCAACTTTGGTTAAAATCTTCAATTTTTCATCACAGATGTGCCCAAGATGCGCAAAAGCGCTGGAAACGGTGAGATAAGCCTATTTTTGCAACTTTGGTTAAAATCTTAAATTTTTCATCACAGATGTGCCCAAGGTGCGCAAAAGTGCTGGAAACGGTGAGATAAGCCTAATTTTGCAACAATGTTTAAGGTTTGGAGGTTTCATAGACTAAAGTTGAAAATCAGTGGTTTGACTGCCATAATGAAATAGGGTCACTAATCAACGTGTTTTCTCAAAAGGCCTTCACTCAATTTCCTTGATACTTAAAATGCATACAGTGGATTATAATAATGAAAAAGGATAATTTGAAATCTTGGTTTCAACTCTAAAGGAACTCTTTAAAAAAAAGATTTTAAGTTTTGGAAACCCCAATGAAAAAGTAGCAACTGCACGGTTTCTACTGTCAGATTCGCTCTAAGTGCGCAAAAGTGCTGGAAACGGGGAGATAAGCCTATTTTTGCAACAATGGTTAAAATCTTCAATTTTTCATCACAGATGTGTCCAAGATGCACAAAAGCGCTGGAAACGGTGAGATAAGCCTATTTTTGCAACTTTGGTTAAAATCTTCAATTTTTCATCACAGATGTGCCCAAGATGCGCAAAAGCTCTGGAAACGGTGAGATAAGCCTATTTTTGCAACTTTGGTTAAAATCTTCAATTTTTCATCACAGATGTGCCCAAGATGCACAAAAGCGCTGGAAACGGTGAGATAAGCCTATTTTTGCAACTTTGGTTAAAATCTTCATTTTTTCATCACAGATATGCCCAAGGTGCACAAAAGTGCTGGAAACGGTGAGATAAGCCTAATTTTGCAACAATGTTTAAGGTTTGGAGGTTTCATAGACTAAAGTTGAAAATCAGTGGTTTGACTGCCATAATGAAATAGGGTCACTAATCAACGTGTTTTCTCAAAAGGCCTTCAGTCAAATTCCTTGA
Source organism: Pleuronectes platessa (assembly GCF_947347685.1). Lineage (NCBI taxonomy): Eukaryota > Metazoa > Chordata > Actinopteri > Pleuronectiformes > Pleuronectidae > Pleuronectes > Pleuronectes platessa. The sequence continues at coordinate 116,170 of NW_026518964.1, forward strand.
TACTTAAAATGCATACAGTGGATTATAATAATGAAAAAGGATAATTTGAAATCTTGGTTTCAACTCTAAAGGAACTCTTTAAAAAAAAGATTTTAAGTTTTGGAAACCCCAATGAAAAAGTAGCAACTGCACGGTTTCTACTGTCAGATTCGCTCTAAGTGCCAAAAAGTGCTGGAAACGGGGAGATAAGCCTATTTTTGCAACAATGGTTAAAATCTTCAATTTTTCATCACAGATGTGTCCAAGATGCACAAAAGCGCTGGAAACGGTGAGATAAGCCTATTTTTGCAACTTTGGTTAAAATCTTCAATTTTTCATCACAGATGTGCCCAAGATGCACAAAAGCGCTGGAAACGGTGAGATAAGCCTATTTTTGCAACTTTGGTTAAAATCTTCAATTTTTCATCACAGATGTGCCCAAGATGCGCAAAAGCGCTGGAAACGGTGAGATAAGCCTATTTTTGCAACTTTGGTTAAAATCTTCAATTTTTCATCACAGATGTGCCCAAGATGCGCAAAAGCGCTGGAAACGGTGAGATAAGCCCATTTTTGCAACTTTGGTTAAAATCTTAAATTTTTCATCACAGATGTGCCCAAGGTGCGCAAAAGTGCTGGAAACGGTGAGATAAGCCTAATTTTGCAACAATGTTTAAGGTTTGGAGGTTTCATAGACTAAAGTTGAAAATCAGTGGTTTGACTGCCATAATGAAATAGGGTCACTAATCAACGTGTTTTCTCAAAAGGCCTTCACTCAATTTCCTTGATACTTAAAATGCATACAGTGGATTATAATAATGAAAAAGGATAATTTGAAATCTTGGTTTCAACTCTAAAGGAACTCTTTAAAAAAAAGATTTTAAGTTTTGGAAACCCCAATGAAAAAGTAGCAACTGCACGGTTTCTACTGTCAGATTCGCTCTAAGTGCGCAAAAGTGCTGGAAACGGGGAGATAAGCCTATTTTTGCAACAATGGTTAAAATCTTCAATTTTTCATCACAGATGTGTCCAAGATGCACAAAAGCGCTGGAAACGGTGAGATAAGCCTATTTTTGCAACTTTGGTTAAAATCTTCAATTTTTCATCACAGATGTGCCCAAGATGCGCAAAAGCTCTGGAAACGGTGAGATAAGCCTATTTTTGCAACTTTGGTTAAAATCTTCAATTTTTCATCACAGATGTGCCCAAGATGCACAAAAGCGCTGGAAACGGTGAGATAAGCCTATTTTTGCAACTTTGGTTAAAATCTTCATTTTTTCATCACAGATATGCCCAAGGTGCACAAAAGTGCTGGAAACGGTGAGATAAGCCTAATTTTGCAACAATGTTTAAGGTTTGGAGGTTTCATAGACTAAAGTTGAAAATCAGTGGTTTGACTGCCATAATGAAATAGGGTCACTAATCAACGTGTTTTCTCAAAAGGCCTTCAGTCAAATTCCTTGATACTTAAAATGCATACAGTGGATTATAATAATGAAAAAGGATAATTTGAAATCTTGGTTTCAACTCTAAAGGAACTCTTTAAAAAAAAGATTTTAAGTTTTGGAAACCCCAATGAAAAAGTAGCAACTGCACGGTTTCTACTGTCAGATTCGCTCTAAGTGCCAAAAAGTGCTGGAAACGGGGAGATAAGCCTATTTTTGCAACTTTGGTTAAAATCTTCATTTTTTCATCACAGATATGCCCAAGGTGCACAAAAGTGCTGGAAACGGTGAGATAAGCCTAATTTTGCAACAATGTTTAAGGTTTGGAGGTTTCATAGACTAAAGTTGAAAATCAGTGTTTTGACTGCCATAATGAAATAGGGTCACTAATCAACGTGTTTTCTCAAAAGGCCTTCAGTCAAATTCCTTGATACTTAAAATGCATACAGTGGATTATAATAATGAAAAAGGATAATTTGAAATCTTGGTTTCAACTCTAAAGGAACTCTTTAAAAAAAAGATTTTAAGTTTTGGAAACCCCAATGAAAAAGTAGCAACTGCACGGTTTCTACTGTCAGATTCGCTCTAAGTGCCAAAAAGTGCTGGAAACGGGGAGATAAGCCTATTTTTGCAACAATGGTTAAAATCTTCAATTTTTCATCACAGATGTGTCCAAGATGCACAAAAGCGCTGGAAACGGTGAGATAAGCCTATTTTTGCAACTTTGGTTAAAATCTTCAATTTTTCATCACAGATGTGCCCAAGATGCACAAAAGCGCTGGAAACGGTGAGATAAGCCTATTTTTGCAACTTTGGTTAAAATCTTCAATTTTTCATCACAGATGTGCCCAAGATGCGCAAAAGCGCTGGAAACGGTGAGATAAGCCTATTTTTGCAACTTTGGTTAAAATCTTAAATTTTTCATCACAGATGTGCCCAAGGTGCGCAAAAGTGCTGGAAACGGTGAGATAAGCCTAATTTTGCAACAATGTTTAAGGTTTGGAGGTTTCATAGACTAAAGTTGAAAATCAGTGGTTTGACTGCCATAATGAAATAGGGTCACTAATCAACGTGTTTTCTCAAAAGGCCTTCACTCAATTTCCTTGATACTTAAAATGCATACAGTGGATTATAATAATGAAAAAGGATAATTTGAAATCTTGGTTTCAACTCTAAAGGAACTCTTTAAAAAAAAGATTTTAAGTTTTGGAAACCCCAATGAAAAAGTAGCAACTGCACGGTTTCTACTGTCAGATTCGCTCTAAGTGCCAAAAAGTGCTGGAAACGGGGAGATAAGCCTATTTTTGCAACAATGGTTAAAATCTTCAATTTTTCATCACAGATGTGTCCAAGATGCACAAAAGCGCTGGAAACGGTGAGATAAGCCTATTTTTGCAACTTTGGTTAAAATCTTCAATTTTTCATCACAGATGTGCCCAAGATGCGCAAAAGCTCTGGAAACGGTGAGATAAGCCTATTTTTGCAACTTTGGTTAAAATCTTCAATTTTTCATCACAGATGTGCCCAAGATGCGCAAAAGCGCTGGAAACGGTGAGATAAGCCTATTTTTGCAACTTTGGTTAAAATCTTAAATTTTTCATCACAGATGTGCCCAAGGTGCGCAAAAGTGCTGGAAACGGTGAGATAAGCCTAATTTTGCAACAATGTTTAAGGTTTGGAGGTTTCATAGACTAAAGTTGAAAATCAGTGGTTTGACTGCCATAATGAAATAGGGTCACTAATCAACGTGTTTTCTCAAAAGGCCTTCACTCAATTTCCTTGATACTTAAAATGCATACAGTGGATTATAATAATGAAAAAGGATAATTTGAAATCTTGGTTTCAACTCTAAAGGAACTCTTTAAAAAAAAGATTTTAAGTTTTGGAAACCCCAATGAAAAAGTAGCAACTGCACGGTTTCTACTGTCAGATTCGCTCTAAGTGCCAAAAAGTGCTGGAAACGGGGAGATAAGCCTATTTTTGCAACAATGGTTAAAATCTTCAATTTTTCATCACAGATGTGTCCAAGATGCACAAAAGCGCTGGAAACGGTGAGATAAGCCTATTTTTGCAACTTTGGTTAAAATCTTCAATTTTTCATCACAGATGTGCCCAAGATGCACAAAAGCGCTGGAAACGGTGAGATAAGCCTATTTTTGCAACTTTGGTTAAAATCTTCAATTTTTCATCACAGATGTGCCCAAGATGCGCAAAAGCTCTGGAAACGGTGAGATAAGCCTATTTTTGCAACTTTGGTTAAAATCTTCAATTTTTCAAAACAGATGTGCCCAAGATGCGCAAAAGCGCTGGAAACGGTGAGATAAGCCTATTTTTGCAACTTTGGTTAAAATCTTCATTTTTTCATCACAGATATGCCCAAGGTGCACAAAAGTGCTGGAAACGGTGAGATAAGCCTAATTTTGCAACAATGTTTAAGGTTTGGAGGTTTCATAGACTAAAGTTGAAAATCAGTGGTTTGACTGCCATAATGAAATAGGGTCACTAATCAACGTGTTTTCTCAAAAGGCCTTCAGTCAAATTCCTTGATACTTAAAATGCATACAGTGGATTATAATAATGAAAAAGGATAATTTGAAATCTTGGTTTCAACTCTAAAGGAACTCTTTAAAAAAAAGATTTTAAGTTTTGGAAACCCCAATGAAAAAGTAGCAACTGCACGGTTTCTACTGTCAGATTCGCTCTAAGTGCCAAAAAGTGCTGGAAACGGGGAGATAAGCCTATTTTTGCAACAATGGTTAAAATCTTCAATTTTTCATCACAGATGTGTCCAAGATGCACAAAAGCGCTGGAAACGGTGAGATAAGCCTATTTTTGCAACTTTGGTTAAAATCTTCAATTTTTCATCACAGATGTGCCCAAGATGCACAAAAGCGCTGGAAACGGTGAGATAAGCCTATTTTTGCAACTTTGGTTAAAATCTTCAATTTTTCATCACAGATGTGCCCAAGATGCGCAAAAGCGCTGGAAACGGTGAGATAAGCCTATTTTTGCAACTTTGGTTAAAATCTTCAATTTTTCATCACAGATGTGCCCAAGATGCGCAAAAGCGCTGGAAACGGTGAGATAAGCCTATTTTTGCAACTTTGGTTAAAATCTTAAATTTTTCATCACAGATGTGCCCAAGGTGCGCAAAAGTGCTGGAAACGGTGAGATAAGCCTAATTTTGCAACAATGTTTAAGGTTTGGAGGTTTCATAGACTAAAGTTGAAAATCAGTGGTTTGACTGCCATAATGAAATAGGGTCACTAATCAACGTGTTTTCTCAAAAGGCCTTCACTCAATTTCCTTGATACTTAAAATGCATACAGTGGATTATAATAATGAAAAAGGATAATTTGAAATCTTGGTTTCAACTCTAAAGGAACTCTTTAAAAAAAAGATTTTAAGTTTTGGAAACCCCAATGAAAAAGTAGCAACTGCACGGTTTCTACTGTCAGATTCGCTCTAAGTGCCAAAAAGCGCTGGAAACGGTGAGATAAGCCTATTTTTGCAACTTTGGTTAAAATCTTCAATTTTTCATCACAGATGTGCCCAAGATGCACAAAAGCGCTGGAAACGGTGAGATAAGCCTATTTTTGCAACTTTGGTTAAAATCTTCAATTTTTCATCACAGATGTGCCCAAGATGCGCAAAAGTGCTGGAAACGGTGAGATAAGCCTATTTTTGCAACTTTGGTTAAAATCTTAAATTTTTCATCACAGATGTGCCCAAGGTGCGCAAAAGTGCTGGAAACGGTGAGATAAGCCTAATTTTGTAACAATGTTTAAGGTTTGGAGGTTTCATAGACTAAAGTTGAAAATCAGTGGTTTGACTGCCATAATGAAATAGGGTCACTAATCAACGTGTTTTCTCAAAAGGCCTTCAGTCAAATTCCTTGATACTTAAAATGCATACAGTGGATTATAATAATGAAAAAGGATAATTTGAAATCTTGGTTTCAACTCTAAAGGAACTCTTTAAAAAAAAGATTTTAAGTTTTGGAAACCCCAATGAAAAAGTAGCAACTGCACGGTTTCTACTGTCAGATTCGCTCTAAGTGCCAAAAAGTGCTGGAAACGGGGAGATAAGCCTATTTTTGCAACAATGGTTAAAATCTTCAATTTTTCATCACAGATGTGTCCAAGATGCACAAAAGCGCTGGAAACGGTGAGATAAGCCTATTTTTGCAACTTTGGTTAAAATCTTCAATTTTTCATCACAGATGTGCCCAAGATGCACAAAAGCGCTGGAAACGGTGAGATAAGCCTATTTTTGCAACTTTGGTTAAAATCTTCAATTTTTCATCACAGATGTGCCCAAGATGCGCAAAAGCTCTGGAAACGGTGAGATAAGCCTATTTTTGCAACTTTGGTTAAAATCTTCAATTTTTCAAAACAGATGTGCCCAAGATGCAAAAAAGCGCTGGAAACGGTGAGATAAGCCTATTTTTGCAACTTTGGTTAAAATCTTCATTTTTTCATCACAGATATGCCCAAGGTGCACAAAAGTGCTGGAAACGGTGAGATAAGCCTAATTTTGCAACAATGTTTAAGGTTTGGAGGTTTCATAGACTAAAGTTGAAAATCAGTGGTTTGACTGCCATAATGAAATAGGGTCACTAATCAACGTGTTTTCTCAAAAGGCCTTCACTCAATTTCCTTGATACTTAAAATGCATACAGTGGATTATAATAATGAAAAAGGATAATTTGAAATCTTGGTTTCAACTCTAAAGGAACTCTTTAAAAAAAAGATTTTAAGTTTTGGAAACCCCAATGAAAAAGTAGCAACTGCACGGTTTCTACTGTCAGATTCGCTCTAAGTGCCAAAAAGTGCTGGAAACGGGGAGATAAGCCTATTTTTGCAACAGTGGTTAAAATCTTCAATTTTTCATCACAGATGTGTCCAAGATGCACAAAAGCGCTGGAAACGTTGAGATAAGCCTATTTTTGCAACTTTGGTTAAAATCTTCAATTTTTCATCACAGATGTGCCCAAGATGCACAAAAGCGCTGGAAACGGTGAGATAAGCCTATTTTTGCAACTTTGGTTAAAATCTTAAATTTTTCATCACAGATGTGCCCAAGATGCCCAAAAGCGCTGGAAACGGTGAGATAAGCCTATTTTTGCAACTTTGGTTAAAATCTTCAATTTTTCATCACAGATGTGCCCAAGATGCACAAAAGCGCTGGAAACGGTGAGATAAGCCTATTTTTGCAACTTTGGTTAAAATCTTCAATTTTTCATCACAGATGTGCCCAAGATGCACAAAAGCGCTGGAAACGGTGAGATAAGCCTATTTTTGCAACTTTGGTTAAAATCTTCATTTTTTCATCACAGATATGCCCAAGGTGCACAAAAGTGCTGGAAACGGTGAGATAAGCCTAATTTTGCAACAATGTTTAAGGTTTGGAGGTTTCATAGACTAAAGTTGAAAATCAGTGGTTTGACTGCCATAATGAAATAGGGTCACTAATCAACGTGTTTTCTCAAAAGGCCTTCAGTCAAATTCCTTGATACTTAAAATGCATACAGTGGATTATAATAATGAAAAAGGATAATTTGAAATCTTGGTTTCAACTCTAAAGGAACTCTTTAAAAAAAAGATTTTAAGTTTTGGAAACCCCAATGAAAAAGTAGCAACTGCACGGTTTCTACTGTCAGATTCGCTCTAAGTGCCAAAAAGTGCTGGAAACGGGGAGATAAGCCTATTTTTGCAACAATGGTTAAAATCTTCAATTTTTCATCACAGATGTGTCCAAGATGCACAAAAGCGCTGGAAACGGTGAGATAAGCCTATTTTTGCAACTTTGGTTAAAATCTTCAATTTTTCATCACAGATGTGCCCAAGATGCACAAAAGCGCTGGAAACGGTGAGATAAGCCTATTTTTGCAACTTTGGTTAAAATCTTCAATTTTTCATCACAGATGTGCCCAAGATGCGCAAAAGCGCTGGAAACGGTGAGATAAGCCTATTTTTGCAACTTTGGTTAAAATCTTAAATTTTTCATCACAGATGTGCCCAAGGTGCGCAAAAGTGCTGGAAACGGTGAGATAAGCCTAATTTTGCAACAATGTTTAAGGTTTGGAGGTTTCATAGACTAAAGTTGAAAATCAGTGGTTTGACTGCCATAATGAAATAGGGTCACTAATCAACGTGTTTTCTCAAAAGGCCTTCACTCAATTTCCTTGATACTTAAAATGCATACAGTGGATTATAATAATGAAAAAGGATAATTTGAAATCTTGGTTTCAACTCTAAAGGAACTCTTTAAAAAAAAGATTTTAAGTTTTGGAAACCCCAATGAAAAAGTAGCAATTGCACGGTTTCTACTGTCAGATTCGCTCTAAGTGCGCAAAAGTGCTGGAAACGGGGAGATAAGCCTATTTTTGCAACAATGGTTAAAATCTTCAATTTTTCATCACAGATGTGTCCAAGATGCACAAAAGCGCTGGAAACGGTGAGATAAGCCTATTTTTGCAACTTTGGTTAAAATCTTCAATTTTTCATCACAGATGTGCCCAAGATGCGCAAAAGCTCTGGAAACGGTGAGATAAGCCTATTTTTGCAACTTTGGTTAAAATCTTCAATTTTTCATCACAGATGTGCCCAAGATGCAAAAAAGCGCTGGAAACGGTGAGATAAGCCTATTTTTGCAACTTTGGTTAAAATCTTCATTTTTTCATCACAGATATGCCCAAGGTGCACAAAAGTGCTGGAAACGGTGAGATAAGCCTAATTTTGCAACAATGTTTAAGGTTTGGAGGTTTCATAGACTAAAGTTGAAAATCAGTGGTTTGACTGCCATAATGAAATAGGGTCACTAATCAACGTGTTTTCTCAAAAGGCCTTCAGTCAAATTCCTTGATACTTAAAATGCATACAGTGGATTATAATAATGAAAAAGGATAATTTGAAATCTTGGTTTCAACTCTAAAGGAACTCTTTAAAAAAAAGATTTTAAGTTTTGGAAACCCCAATGAAAAAGTAGCAACTGCACGGTTTCTACTGTCAGATTCGCTCTAAGTGCCAAAAAGTGCTGGAAACGGGGAGATAAGCCTATTTTTGCAACAGTGGTTAAAATCTTCAATTTTTCATCACAGATGTGTCCAAGATGCACAAAAGCGCTGGAAACGTTGAGATAAGCCTATTTTTGCAACTTTGGTTAAAATCTTCAATATTTCATCACAGATGTGCCCAAGATGCACAAAAGCGCTGGAAACGGTGAGATAAGCCTATTTTTGCAACTTTGGTTAAAATCTTAAATTTTTCATCACAGATGTGCCCAAGATGCCCAAAAGCGCTGGAAACGGTGAGATAAGCCTATTTTTGCAACTTTGGTTAAAATCTTCAATTTTTCATCACAGATGTGCCCAAGATGCACAAAAGCGCTGGAAACGGTGAGATAAGCCTATTTTTGCAACTTTGGTTAAAATCTTCAATTTTTCATCACAGATGTGCCCAAGATGCACAAAAGCGCTGGAAACGGTGAGATAAGCCTATTTTTGCAACTTTGGTTAAAATCTTCAATTTTTCATCACAGATGTGCCCAAGATGCACAAAAGCGCTGGAAACGGTGAGATAAGCCTATTTTTGCAACTTTGGTTAAAATCTTCAATTTTTCATCACAGATGTGCCCAAGATGCACAAAAGCGCTGGAAACGGTGAGATAAGCCTATTTTTGCAACTTTGGTTAAAATCTTAAATTTTTCATCACAGATGTGCCCAAGGTGCGCAAAAGTGCTGGAAACGGTGAGATAAGCCTAATTTTGCAACAATGTTTAAGGTTTGGAGGTTTCATAGACTAAAGTTGAAAATCAGTGGTTTGACTGCCATAATGAAATAGGGTCACTAATCAACGTGTTTTCTCAAAAGGCCTTCACTCAATTTCCTTGATACTTAAAATGCATACAGTGGATTATAATAATGAAAAAGGATAATTTGAAATCTTGGTTTCAACTCTAAAGGAACTCTTTAAAAAAAAGATTTTAAGTTTTGGAAACCCCAATGAAAAAGTAGCAACTGCACGGTTTCTACTGTCAGATTCGCTCTAAGTGCCAAAAAGTGCTGGAAACGGGGAGATAAGCCTATTTTTGCAACAATGGTTAAAATCTTCAATTTTTCATCACAGATGTGTCCAAGATGCACAAAAGCGCTGGAAACGGTGAGATAAGCCTATTTTTGCAACTTTGGTTAAAATCTTCAATATTTCATCACAGATGTGCCCAAGATGCACAAAAGCGCTGGAAACGGTGAGATAAGCCTATTTTTGCAACTTTGGTTAAAATCTTAAATTTTTCATCACAGATGTGCCCAAGATGCCCAAAAGCGCTGGAAACGGTGAGATAAGCCTATTTTTGCAACTTTGGTTAAAATCTTCAATTTTTCATCACAGATGTGCCCAAGATGCAAAAAAGCGCTGGAAACGGTGAGATAAGCCTATTTTTGCAACTTTGGTTAAAATCTTCAATTTTTCATCACAGATGTGCCCAAGATGCACAAAAGCGCTGGAAACGGTGAGATAAGCCTATTTTTGCAACTTTGGTTAAAATCTTCATTTTTTCATCACAGATATGCCCAAGGTGCACAAAAGTGCTGGAAACGGTGAGATAAGCCTAATTTTGCAACAATGTTTAAGGTTTGGAGGTTTCATAGACTAAAGTTGAAAATCAGTGGTTTGACTGCCATAATGAAATAGGGTCACTAATCAACGTGTTTTCTCAAAAGGCCTTCAGTCAAATTCCTTGATACTTAAAATGCATACAGTGGATTATAATAATGAAAAAGGATCATTTGAAATCTTGGTTTCAACTCTAAAGGAACTCTTTAAAAAAAAGATTTTAAGTTTTGGAAACCCCAATGAAAAAGTAGCAACTGCACGGTTTCTACTGTCAGATTCGCTCTAAGTGCCAAAAAGTGCTGGAAACGGGGAGATAAGCCTATTTTTGCAACAATGGTTAAAATCTTCAATTTTTCATCACAGATGTGTCCAAGATGCACAAAAGCGCTGGAAACGGTGAGATAAGCCTATTTTTGCAACTTTGGTTAAAATCTTCAATTTTTCATCACAGATGTGCCCAAGATGCGCAAAAGCTCTGGAAACGGTGAGATAAGCCTATTTTTGCAACTTTGGTTAAAATCTTCAATTTTTCATCACAGATGTGCCCAAGATGCGCAAAAGCGCTGGAAACGGTGAGATAAGCCTATTTTTGCAACTTTGGTTAAAATCTTAAATTTTTCATCACAGATGTGCCCAAGGTGCGCAAAAGTGCTGGAAACGGTGAGATAAGCCTAATTTTGCAACAATGTTTAAGGTTTGGAGGTTTCATAGACTAAAGTTGAAAATCAGTGGTTTGACTGCCATAATGAAATAGGGTCACTAATCAACGTGTTTTCTCAAAAGGCCTTCACTCAATTTCCTTGATACTTAAAATGCATACAGTGGATTATAATAATGCAAAAGGATAATTTGAAATCTTGGTTTCAACTCTAAAGGAACTCTTTAAAAAAAAGATTTTAAGTTTTGGAAACCCCAATGAAAAAGTAGCAACTGCACGGTTTCTACTGTCAGATTCGCTCTAAGTGCCAAAAAGTGCTGGAAACGGGGAGATAAGCCTATTTTTGCAACAATGGTTAAAATCTTCAATTTTTCATCACAGATGTGTCCAAGATGCACAAAAGCGCTGGAAACGGTGAGATAAGCCTATTTTTGCAACTTTGGTTAAAATCTTCAATTTTTCATCACAGATGTGCCCAAGATGCACAAAAGCGCTGGAAACGGTGAGATAAGCCTATTTTTGCAACTTTGGTTAAAATCTTCAATTTTTCATCACAGATGTGCCCAAGATGCGCAAAAGCTCTGGAAACGGTGAGATAAGCCTATTTTTGCAACTTTGGTTAAAATCTTCAATTTTTCAAAACAGATGTGCCCAAGATGCGCAAAAGCGCTGGAAACGGTGAGATAAGCCTATTTTTGCAACTTTGGTTAAAATCTTCATTTTTTCATCACAGATATGCCCAAGGTGCACAAAAGTGCTGGAAACGGTGAGATAAGCCTAATTTTGCAACAATGTTTAAGGTTTGGAGGTTTCATAGACTAAAGTTGAAAATCAGTGGTTTGACTGCCATAATGAAATAGGGTCACTAATCAACGTGTTTTCTCAAAAGGCCTTCACTCAATTTCCTTGATACTTAAAATGCATACAGTGGATTATAATAATGAAAAAGGATAATTTGAAATCTTGGTTTCAACTCTAAAGGAACTCTTTAAAAAAAAGATTTTAAGTTTTGGAAACCCCAATGAAAAAGTAGCAACTGCACGGTTTCTACTGTCAGATTCGCTCTAAGTGCCAAAAAGTGCTGGAAACGGGGAGATAAGCCTATTTTTGCAACAATGGTTAAAATCTTCAATTTTTCATCACAGATGTGTCCAAGATGCACAAAAGCGCTGGAAACGGTGAGATAAGCCTATTTTTGCAACTTTGGTTAAAATCTTCAATTTTTCATCACAGATGTGCCCAAGATGCACAAAAGCGCTGGAAACGGTGAGATAAGCCTATTTTTGCAACTTTGGTTAAAATCTTCAATTTTTCATCACAGATGTGCCCAAGATGCGCAAAAGCGCTGGAAACGGTGAGATAAGCCTATTTTTGCAACTTTGGTTAAAATCTTAAATTTTTCATCACAGATGTGCCCAAGGTGCGCAAAAGTGCTGGAAACGGTGAGATAAGCCTAATTTTGCAACAATGTTTAAGGTTTGGAGGTTTCATAGACTAAAGTTGAAAATCAGTGGTTTGACTGCCATAATGAAATAGGGTCACTAATCAACGTGTTTTCTCAAAAGGCCTTCACTCAATTTCCTTGATACTTAAAATGCATACAGTGGATTATAATAATGAAAAAGGATAATTTGAAATCTTGGTTTCAACTCTAAAGGAACTCTTTAAAAAAAAGATTTTAAGTTTTGGAAACCCCAATGAAAAAGTAGCAACTGCACGGTTTCTACTGTCAGATTCGCTCTAAGTGCCAAAAAGTGCTGGAAACGGGGAGATAAGCCTATTTTTGCAACAGTGGTTAAAATCTTCAATTTTTCATCACAGATGTGTCCAAGATGCACAAAAGCGCTGGAAACGTTGAGATAAGCCTATTTTTGCAACTTTGGTTAAAATCTTCAATATTTCATCACAGATGTGCCCAAGATGCACAAAAGCGCTGGAAACGGTGAGATAAGCCTATTTTTGCAACTTTGGTTAAAATCTTAAATTTTTCATCACAGATGTGCCCAAGATGCCCAAAAGCGCTGGAAACGGTGAGATAAGCCTATTTTTGCAACTTTGGTTAAAATCTTCAATTTTTCATCACAGATGTGCCCAAGATGCAAAAAAGCGCTGGAAACGGTGAGATAAGCCTATTTTTGCAACTTTGGTTAAAATCTTCAATTTTTCATCACAGATGTGCCCAAGATGGACAAAAGCGCTGGAAACGGTGAGATAAGCCTATTTTTGCAACTTTGGTTAAAATCTTCATTTTTTCATCACAGATATGCCCAAGGTGCACAAAAGTGCTGGAAACGGTGAGATAAGCCTAATTTTGCAACAATGTTTAAGGTTTGGAGGTTTCATAGACTAAAGTTGAAAATCAGTGGTTTGACTGCCATAATGAAATAGGGTCACTAATCAACGTGTTTTCTCAAAAGGCCTTCAGTCAAATTCCTTGATACTTAAAATGCATACAGTGGATTATAATAATGAAAAAGGATCATTTGAAATCTTGGTTTCAACTCTAAAGGAACTCTTTAAAAAAAAGATTTTAAGTTTTGGAAACCCCAATGAAAAAGTAGCAACTGCACGGTTTCTACTGTCAGATTCGCTCTAAGTGCCAAAAAGTGCTGGAAACGGGGAGATAAGCCTATTTTTGCAACAATGGTTAAAATCTTCAATTTTTCATCACAGATGTGTCCAAGATGCACAAAAGCGCTGGAAACGGTGAGATAAGCCTATTTTTGCAACTTTGGTTAAAATCTTCAATTTTTCATCACAGATGTGCCCAAGATGCGCAAAAGCTCTGGAAACGGTGAGATAAGCCTATTTTTGCAACTTTGGTTAAAATCTTCAATTTTTCATCACAGATGTGCCCAAGATGCACAAAAGCGCTGGAAACGGTGAGATAAGCCTATTTTTGCAACTTTGGTTAAAATCTTAAATTTTTCATCACAGATGTGCCCAAGGTGCGCAAAAGTGCTGGAAACGGTGAGATAAGCCTAATTTTGCAACAATGTTTAAGGTTTGGAGGTTTCATAGACTAAAGTTGAAAATCAGTGGTTTGACTGCCATAATGAAATAGGGTCACTAATCAACGTGTTTTCTCAAAAGGCCTTCACTCAATTTCCTTGATACTTAAAATGCATACAGTGGATTATAATAATGAAAAAGGATAATTTGAAATCTTGGTTTCAACTCTAAAGGAACTCTTTAAAAAAAAGATTTTAAGTTTTGGAAACCCCAATGAAAAAGTAGCAACTGCACGGTTTCTACTGTCAGATTCGCTCTAAGTGCCAAAAAGTGCTGGAAACGGGGAGATAAGCCTATTTTTGCAACAATGGTTAAAATCTTCAATTTTTCATCACAGATGTGTCCAAGATGCACAAAAGCGCTGGAAACGGTGAGATAAGCCTATTTTTGCAACTTTGGTTAAAATCTTCAATTTTTCATCACAGATGTGCCCAAGATGCACAAAAGCGCTGGAAACGGTGAGATAAGCCTATTTTTGCAACTTTGGTTAAAATCTTCAATTTTTCATCACAGATGTGCCCAAGATGCGCAAAAGCTCTGGAAACGGTGAGATAAGCCTATTTTTGCAACTTTGGTTAAAATCTTCAATTTTTCAAAACAGATGTGCCCAAGATGCGCAAAAGCGCTGGAAACGGTGAGATAAGCCTATTTTTGCAACTTTGGTTAAAATCTTCATTTTTTCATCACAGATATGCCCAAGGTGCACAAAAGTGCTGGAAACGGTGAGATAAGCCTAATTTTGCAACAATGTTTAAGGTTTGGAGGTTTCATAGACTAAAGTTGAAAATCAGTGGTTTGACTGCCATAATGAAATAGGGTCACTAATCAACGTGTTTTCTCAAAAGGCCTTCACTCAATTTCCTTGATACTTAAAATGCATACAGTGGATTATAATAATGAAAAAGGATAATTTGAAATCTTGGTTTCAACTCTAAAGGAACTCTTTAAAAAAAAGATTTTAAGTTTTGGAAACCCCAATGAAAAAGTAGCAACTGCACGGTTTCTACTGTCAGATTCGCTCTAAGTGCCAAAAAGTGCTGGAAACGGGGAGATAAGCCTATTTTTGCAACAATGGTTAAAATCTTCAATTTTTCATCACAGATGTGTCCAAGATGCACAAAAGCGCTGGAAACGGTGAGATAAGCCTATTTTTGCAACTTTGGTTAAAATCTTCAATTTTTCATCACAGATGTGCCCAAGATGCACAAAAGCGCTGGAAACGGTGAGATAAGCCTATTTTTGCAACTTTGGTTAAAATCTTCAATTTTTCATCACAGATGTGCCCAAGATGCACAAAAGCGCTGGAAACGGTGAGATAAGCCTATTTTTGCAACTTTGGTTAAAATCTTCAATTTTTCATCACAGATGTGCCCAAGATGCACAAAAGCGCTGGAAACGGTGAGATAAGCCTATTTTTGCAACTTTGGTTAAAATCTTCATTTTTTCATCACAGATATGCCCAAGGTGCACAAAAGTGCTGGAAACGGTGAGATAAGCCTAATTTTGCAACAATGTTTAAGGTTTGGAGGTTTCATAGACTAAAGTTGAAAATCAGTGGTTTGACTGCCATAATGAAATAGGGTCACTAATCAACGTGTTTTCTCAAAAGGCCTTCAGTCAAATTCCTTGATACTTAAAATGCATACAGTGGATTATAATAATGAAAAAGGATAATTTGAAATCTTGGTTTCAACTCTAAAGGAACTCTTTAAAAAAAAGATTTTAAGTTTTGGAAACCCCAATGAAAAAGTAGCAACTGCACGGTTTCTACTGTCAGATTCGCTCTAAGTGCCAAAAAGTGCTGGAAACGGGGAGATAAGCCTATTTTTGCAACAATGGTTAAAATCTTCAATTTTTCATCACAGATGTGTCCAAGATGCACAAAAGCGCTGGAAACGGTGAGATAAGCCTATTTTTGCAACTTTGGTTAAAATCTTCAATTTTTCATCACAGATGTGCCCAAGATGCACAAAAGCGCTGGAAACGGTGAGATAAGCCTATTTTTGCAACTTTGGTTAAAATCTTCAATTTTTCATCACAGATGTGCCCAAGATGCGCAAAAGTGCTGGAAACGGTGAGATAAGCCTATTTTTGCAACTTTGGTTAAAATCTTAAATTTTTCATCACAGATGTGCCCAAGGTGCGCAAAAGTGCTGGAAACGGTGAGATAAGCCTAATTTTGCAACAATGTTTAAGGTTTGGAGGTTTCATAGACTAAAGTTGAAAATCAGTGGTTTGACTGCCATAATGAAATAGGGTCACTAATCAACGTGTTTTCTCAAAAGGCCTTCAGTCAAATTCCTTGATACTTAAAATGCATACAGTGGATTATAATAATGAAAAAGGATAATTTGAAATCTTGGTTTCAACTCTAAAGGAACTCTTTAAAAAAAAGATTTTAAGTTTTGGAAACCCCAATGAAAAAGTAGCAACTGCACGGTTTCTACTGTCAGATTCGCTCTAAGTGCCAAAAAGTGCTGGAAACGGGGAGATAAGCCTATTTTTGCAACAATGGTTAAAATCTTCAATTTTTCATCACAGATGTGTCCAAGATGCACAAAAGCGCTGGAAACGGTGAGATAAGCCTATTTTTGCAACTTTGGTTAAAATCTTAAATTTTTCATCACAGATGTGCCCAAGATGCACAAAAGCGCTGGAAACGGTGAGATAAGCCTATTTTTGCAACTTTGGTTAAAATCTTCAATTTTTCATCACAGATTTGCCCAAGATGCGCAAAAGCTCTGGAAACGGTGAGATAAGCCTATTTTTGCAACTTTGGTTAAAATCTTCAATTTTTCAAAACAGATGTGCCCAAGATGCGCAAAAGCGCTGGAAACGGTGAGATAAGCCTATTTTTGCAACTTTGGTTAAAATCTTCATTTTTTCATCACAGATATGCCCAAGGTGCACAAAAGTGCTGGAAACGGTGAGATAAGCCTAATTTTGCAACAATGTTTAAGGTTTGGAGGTTTCATAGACTAACGTTGAAAATCAGTGGTTTGACTGCCATAATGAAATAGGGTCACTAATCAACGTGTTTTCTCAAAAGGCCTTCACTCAATTTCCTTGATACTTAAAATGCATACAGTGGATTATAATAATGAAAAAGGATAATTTGAAATCTTGGTTTCAACTCTAAAGGAACTCTTTAAAAAAAAGATTTTAAGTTTTGGAAACCCCAATGAAAAAGTAGCAACTGCACGGTTTCTACTGTCAGATTGGCTCTAAGTGCCAAAAAGTGCTGGAAACGGGGAGATAAGCCTATTTTTGCAACAATGGTTAAAATCTTCAATTTTTCATCACAGATGTGTCCAAGATGCACAAAAGCGCTGGAAACGGTGAGATAAGCCTATTTTTGAAACTTTGGTTAAAATCTTCAATTTTTCATCACAGATGTGCCCAAGATGCACAAAAGCGCTGGAAACGGTGAGATAAGCCTATTTTTGCAACTTTGGTTAAAATCTTCAATTTTTCATCACAGATGTGCCCAAGATGCGCAAAAGCGCTGGAAACGGTGAGATAAGCCTATTTTTGCAACTTTGGTTAAAATCTTAAATTTTTCATCACAGATGTGCCCAAGGTGCGCAAAAGTGCTGGAAACGGTGAGATAAGCCTAATTTTGCAACTTTGGTTAAAATCTTCAATATTTCATCACAGATGTGCCCAAGATGCACAAAAGCGCTGGAAACGGTGAGATAAGCCTATTTTTGCAACTTTGGTTAAAATCTTAAATTTTTCATCACAGATGTGCCCAAGATGCCCAAAAGCGCTGGAAACGGTGAGATAAGCCTATTTTTGCAACTTTGGTTAAAATCTTCAATTTTTCATCACAGATGTGCCCAAGATGCAAAAAAGCGCTGGAAACGGTGAGATAAGCCTATTTTTGCAACTTTGGTTAAAATCTTCAATTTTTCATCACAGATGTGCCCAAGATGCACAAAAGCGCTGGAAACGGTGAGATAAGCCTATTTTTGCAACTTTGGTTAAAATCTTCATTTTTTCATCACAGATATGCCCAAGGTGCACAAAAGTGCTGGAAACGGTGAGATAAGCCTAATTTTGCAACAATGTTTAAGGTTTGGAGGTTTCATAGACTAAAGTTGAAAATCAGTGGTTTGACTGCCATAATGAAATAGGGTCACTAATCAACGTGTTTTCTCAAAAGGCCTTCAGTCAAATTCCTTGATACTTAAAATGCATACAGTGGATTATAATAATGAAAAAGGATCATTTGAAATCTTGGTTTCAACTCTAAAGGAACTCTTTAAAAAAAAGATTTTAAGTTTTGGAAACCCCAATGAAAAAGTAGCAACTGCACGGTTTCTACTGTCAGATTCGCTCTAAGTGCCAAAAAGTGCTGGAAACGGGGAGATAAGCCTATTTTTGCAACAATGGTTAAAATCTTCAATTTTTCATCACAGATGTGTCCAAGATGCACAAAAGCGCTGGAAACGGTGAGATAAGCCTATTTTTGCAACTTTGGTTAAAATCTTCAATTTTTCATCACAGATGTGCCCAAGATGCGCAAAAGCTCTGGAAACGGTGAGATAAGCCTATTTTTGCAACTTTGGTTAAAATCTTCAATTTTTCATCACAGATGTGCCCAAGATGCACAAAAGCGCTGGAAACGGTGAGATAAGCCTATTTTTGCAACTTTGGTTAAAATCTTAAATTTTTCATCACAGATGTGCCCAAGGTGCGCAAAAGTGCTGGAAACGGTGAGATAAGCCTAATTTTGCAACAATGTTTAAGGTTTGGAGGTTTCATAGACTAAAGTTGAAAATCAGTGGTTTGACTGCCATAATGAAATAGGGTCACTAATCAACGTGTTTTCTCAAAAGGCCTTCACTCAATTTCCTTGATACTTAAAATGCATACAGTGGATTATAATAATGAAAAAGGATAATTTGAAATCTTGGTTTCAACTCTAAAGGAACTCTTTAAAAAAAAGATTTT
Organism: Pleuronectes platessa; assembly: GCF_947347685.1. Lineage (NCBI taxonomy): Eukaryota > Metazoa > Chordata > Actinopteri > Pleuronectiformes > Pleuronectidae > Pleuronectes > Pleuronectes platessa. The sequence continues at coordinate 134,836 of NW_026518964.1, forward strand.
AAGTTTTGGAAACCCCAATGAAAAAGTAGCAACTGCACGGTTTCTACTGTCAGATTCGCTCTAAGTGCCAAAAAGTGCTGGAAACGGGGAGATAAGCCTATTTTTGCAACAATGGTTAAAATCTTCAATTTTTCATCACAGATGTGTCCAAGATGCACAAAAGCGCTGGAAACGGTGAGATAAGCCTATTTTTGCAACTTTGGTTAAAATCTTCAATTTTTCATCACAGATGTGCCCAAGATGCACAAAAGCGCTGGAAACGGTGAGATAAGCCTATTTTTGCAACTTTGGTTAAAATCTTCAATTTTTCATCACAGATGTGCCCAAGATGCGCAAAAGCTCTGGAAACGGTGAGATAAGCCTATTTTTGCAACTTTGGTTAAAATCTTCAATTTTTCAAAACAGATGTGCCCAAGATGCGCAAAAGCGCTGGAAACGGTGAGATAAGCCTATTTTTGCAACTTTGGTTAAAATCTTCATTTTTTCATCACAGATATGCCCAAGGTGCACAAAAGTGCTGGAAACGGTGAGATAAGCCTAATTTTGCAACAATGTTTAAGGTTTGGAGGTTTCATAGACTAAAGTTGAAAATCAGTGGTTTGACTGCCATAATGAAATAGGGTCACTAATCAACGTGTTTTCTCAAAAGGCCTTCACTCAATTTCCTTGATACTTAAAATGCATACAGTGGATTATAATAATGAAAAAGGATAATTTGAAATCTTGGTTTCAACTCTAAAGGAACTCTTTAAAAAAAAGATTTTAAGTTTTGGAAACCCCAATGAAAAAGTAGCAACTGCACGGTTTCTACTGTCAGATTCGCTCTAAGTGCCAAAAAGTGCTGGAAACGGGGAGATAAGCCTATTTTTGCAACTTTGGTTAAAATCTTCAATTTTTCATCACAGATGTGCCCAAGATGCACAAAAGCGCTGGAAACGGTGAGATAAGCCTATTTTTGCAACTTTGGTTAAAATCTTCAATTTTTCATCACAGATGTGCCCAAGATGCACAAAAGCGCTGGAAACGGTGAGATAAGCCTATTTTTGCAACTTTGGTTAAAATCTTAAATTTTTTATCACAGATGTGCCCAAGATGCACAAAAGCGCTGGAAACGGTGAGATAAGACTATTTTTGCAACTTTGGTTAAAATCTTCATTTTTTCATCACAGATATGCCCAAGGTGCACAAAAGTGCTGGAAACGGTGAGATAAGCCTAATTTTGCAACAATGTTTAAGGTTTGGAGGTTTCATAGACTAAAGTTGAAAATCAGTGGTTTGACTGCCATAATGAAATAGGGTCACTAATCAACGTGTTTTCTCAAAAGGCCTTCAGTCAAATTCCTTGATACTTAAAATGCATACAGTGGATTATAATAATGAAAAAGGATAATTTGAAATCTTGGTTTCAACTCTAAAGGAACTCTTTAAAAAAAAGATTTTAAGTTTTGGAAACCCCAATGAAAAAGTAGCAACTGCACGGTTTCTACTGTCAGATTCGCTCTAAGTGCCAAAAAGTGCTGGAAACGGGGAGATAAGCCTATTTTTGCAACAATGGTTAAAATCTTCAATTTTTCATCACAGATGTGTCCAAGATGCACAAAAGCGCTGGAAACGGTGAGATAAGCCTATTTTTGCAACTTTGGTTAAAATCTTCAATTTTTCATCACAGATGTGCCCAAGATGCACAAAAGCGCTGGAAACGGTGAGATAAGCCTATTTTTGCAACTTTGGTTAAAATCTTCAATTTTTCATCACAGATGTGCCCAAGATGCGCAAAAGTGCTGGAAACGGTGAGATAAGCCTATTTTTGCAACTTTGGTTAAAATCTTAAATTTTTCATCACAGATGTGCCCAAGGTGCGCAAAAGTGCTGGAAACGGTGAGATAAGCCTAATTTTTTCAACAAAGTTTAAGGTTTGGAGGTTTCATAGACTAAAGTTGAAAATCAGTGGTTTGACTGCCATAATGAAATAGGGTCACTAATCAACGTGTTTTCTCAAAAGGCCTTCAGTCAAATTCCTTGATACTTAAAATGCATACAGTGGATTATAATAATGAAAAAGGATAATTTGAAATCTTGGTTTCAACTCTAAAGGAACTCTTTAAAAAAAAGATTTTAAGTTTTGGAAACCCCAATGAAAAAGTAGCAACTGCACGGTTTCTACTGTCAGATTCGCTCTATGTGCCAAAAAGTGCTGGAAACGGGGAGATAAGCCTATTTTTGCAACAATGGTTAAAATCTTCAATTTTTCATCACAGATGTCCAAGATGCACAAAAGCGCTGGAAACGGTGAGATAAGCCTATTTTTGCAACTTTGGTTAAAATCTTAAATTTTTCATCACAGATGTGCCCAAGATGCACAAAAGCGCTGGAAACGGTGAGATAAGCCTATTTTTGCAACTTTGGTTAAAATCTTCAATTTTTCATCACAGATTTGCCCAAGATGCGCAAAAGCTCTGGAAACGGTGAGATAAGCCTATTTTTGCAACTTTGGTTAAAATCTTCAATTTTTCAAAACAGATGTGCCCAAGATGCGCAAAAGCGCTGGAAACGGTGAGATAAGCCTATTTTTGCAACTTTGGTTAAAATCTTCATTTTTTCATCACAGATATGCCCAAGGTGCACAAAAGTGCTGGAAACGGTGAGATAAGCCTAATTTTGCAACAATGTTTAAGGTTTGGAGGTTTCATAGACTAACGTTGAAAATCAGTGGTTTGACTGCCATAATGAAATAGGGTCACTAATCAACGTGTTTTCTCAAAAGGCCTTCACTCAATTTCCTTGATACTTAAAATGCATACAGTGGATTATAATAATGAAAAAGGATAATTTGAAATCTTGGTTTCAACTCTAAAGGAACTCTTTAAAAAAAAGATTTTAAGTTTTGGAAACCCCAATGAAAAAGTAGCAACTGCACGGTTTCTACTGTCAGATTGGCTCTAAGTGCCAAAAAGTGCTGGAAACGGGGAGATAAGCCTATTTTTGCAACAATGGTTAAAATCTTCAATTTTTCATCACAGATGTGCCCAAGATGCACAAAAGCGCTGGAAACGGTGAGATAAGCCTATTTTTGCAACTTTGGTTAAAATCTTCATTTTTTCATCACAGATATGCCCAAGGTGCACAAAAGTGCTGGAAACGGTGAGATAAGCCTAATTTTGCAACAATGTTTAAGGTTTGGAGGTTTCATAGACTAAAGTTGAAAATCAGTGGTTTGACTGCCATAATGAAATAGGGTCACTAATCAACGTGTTTTCTCAAAAGGCCTTCAGTCAAATTCCTTGATACTTAAAATGCATACAGTGGATTATAATAATGAAAAAGGATTAGGGATGAAAGCACATTGGAGAAGGAGATATTCTTGAATAACTTTTTTTCTGAAGGTCGTAGAGAGTGGGAGAGGGCATTTGTTTCTGGCAAGTGGGGTATTGCGCATCGATTGGTACCATTTTCGAGCTTCTACGACCTTCGGAAGGGGTCGAACGCCCAAATCCCCAAAAGTGGGCGGGGCTAGTTCGGAATTTCTGATTTCTGGTGGAATTTCTGTGGATCTTACCTGCATTCTTACCTTTCAGGCTGAATGAAGAGGGGCCTGATGTGTGTCCAGACCACTGCCTCCTTGGCCCCCCATGATTGGGGCCCCCAGAAGAGATGATTGGGCCCCCAGAAGAGCTCCTGTGCCCCATACACCGCACGGCCCAAGGAGATGCTTCACTGTCATTCTTCCAAGCGACTGATTTTGGATTTCTCCAAGATTTGTCTAATGAGCTGTTTGATCTGTGGGGCACTTGTCTTGTGTGTGAGTTCACCTTGGTCATGGTTTTTCCTGAATTTAGGGTTTTGAATTTGATGTGATAAAATGAGATTAGGGTTAGGGTTAGGGTTAGGTGAAAACGGTAATATCCGTTGACCCGACAAGTCAGGTCAAACGTTATGCACGGGCCCTCCTGGGACATGGGATGCCCCTCACTTGGTAAAATAACCATAAATATCCAATAAAAGTGTTGTAACAACACCCTGATTTTTTACAGGTATGTGAAACACACTGTGGTAAAATAACCGTAAGTAAATCCTAATGATGTCGTAATAACACACTGATTTTTACAGTTGTGTTAAACATGTTGTAATTACAGCTAAATAAACATCCAATGAACTATATACAAATTTACAAATATGTCTTGAGTCTCTCCGCTCAGCCGAGGGAGGGTAAATGGCTTAGTCAGGTAAGTACAATTTGTCATTTTTGCTAAAAGTCCGTAGGCCCTGTCGCGACGTTTCGAAATTTGTTTATCTTCATCAGGCTAGGGCAGGTAAGTAGGTCAGGTCGAATTAAGAGGTAAGTCATCCCCATGGTGGGTCTCTGGGAGAGCTTGTCCCTGATCTTGCTCCATGAGGCATTTTGTCTTGTCTGAGACTGGCCAAGGAGTTGCAATCATTTATATAGCCCATCTAGCTCCTCCCCCTGGTGAAGTTTCCTTGTCCCTCCGAAACACAGCACTCCAACAAGCACTCATTCCCATACTCCTTTTCCATCAATTCCATTAAAATAGGCTCCAATCACACACCTATAGGGATCTCTTGTCCTCTAAATATTAAACACAGTTGGGTGGGGTATACCAGGGAATTAATTGCCTTCTCTCTGAGGTCTTACTGCCTATTTAGGTCTTTCTTCCTGTACTGTACTTGCCCAAAATTAAAGAGTTGCAAACCAACTGGTTGTGGAATCTATGTTTTTGGTCAATAATCTCAAAGGAGTTAGGTGAGATGTCTCAGGTCACTCGTTCTGTCCAGGGGTCAAAGGTTAGGTTTAGGTAGGGGGTCCCTATGGTTAGGGTTAGGGTAGTGGGACCCTGATTAGGGATATTGATGACTATGTGGTCATAACTACTGACTAAGGGAATCCAAATTGGTGTGGTTTGTATAGGTTCAAATTAAATTTTGTGTGGTCCTGAGTTAAATTACTCTCCATATCAACTACAAACAGCATTTATTATTTTCCAATGGCATCGTGCCCTGAACCAAAATGGGATGGGGGTAAGGGTGAAGGTAAGAGGTAAGTATGGGGTGTAAGAAACCGGGTCCTGGGTCCGTTAATTCCTTTCATTCCAGGTTTCTTTAACATTTTGGCTGCTTTTATGGGAGTCGATTCCCCACTATTGGAAGTAATAGGTAAGTAGTGATTTTTAGAGGGGCATCCCATTAATTGTCCCAGGCGGCACTGGCCAGGGTTAGGTGAAAACGGTAATATCCGTTGACCCGACAAGTCAGGTCAAACGTTATGCACGGGCCCTCCTGGGACATGGGATGCCCCTCACTTGGTAAAATAACCATAAATATCCAATAAAAGTGTTGTAACAACACCCTGATTTTTTACAGGTATGTGAAACACACTGTGGTAAAATAACCGTAAGTAAATCCTAATGATGTCGTAATAACACACTGATTTTTACAGTTGTGTTAAACATGTTGTAATTACAGCTAAATAAACATCCAATGAACTATATACAAATTTACAAATATGTCTTGAGTCTCTCCGCTCAGCCGAGGGAGGGTAAATGGCTTAGTCAGGTAAGTACAATTTGTCATTTTTGCTTAAAGTCCGTAGGCCCTGTCGCGACGTTTCGAAATTTGTTTATCTTCATCAGGCTAGGGCAGGTAAGTAGGTCAGGTCGAATTAAGAGGTAAGTCATCCCCATGGTGGGTCTCTGGGAGAGCTTGTCCCTGATCTTGCTCCATGAGGCATTTTGTCTTGTCTGAGACTGGCCAAGGAGTTGCAATCATTTATATAGCCCATCTAGCTCCTCCCCCTGGTGAAGTTTCCTTGTCCCTCCGAAACACAGCACTCCAACAAGCACTCATTCCCATACTCCTTTTCCATCAATTCCATTAAAATAGGCTCCAATCACACACCTATAGGGATCTCTTGTCCTCTAAATATTAAACACAGTTGGGTGGGGTATACCAGGGAATTAATTGCCTTCTCTCTGAGGTCTTACTGCCTATTTAGGTCTTTCTTCCTGTACTGTACTTGCCCAAAATTAAAGAGTTGCAAACCAACTGGTTGTGGAATCTATGTTTTTGGTCAATAATCTCAAAGGAGTTAGGTGAGATGTCTCAGGTCACTCGTTCTGTCCAGGGGTCAAAGGTTAGGTTTAGGTAGGGGGTCCCTATGGTTAGGGTTAGGGTAGTGGGACCCTGATTAGGGATATTGATGACTATGTGGTCATAACTACTGACTAAGGGAATCCAAATTGGTGTGGTTTGTATAGGTTCAAATTAAATTTTGTGTGGTCCTGAGTTAAATTACTCTCCATATCAACTACAAACAGCATTTATTATTTTCCAATGGCATCGTGCCCTGAACCAAAATGGGATGGGGGTAAGGGTGAAGGTAAGAGGTAAGTATGGGGTGTAAGAAACCGGGTCCTGGGTCCGTTAATTCCTTTCATTCCAGGTTTCTTTAACATTTTGGCTGCTTTTATGGGAGTCGATTCCCCACTATTGGAAGTAATAGGTAAGTAGTGATTTTTAGAGGGGCATCCCATTAATTGTCCCAGGCGGCACTGGCCAGGGTTAGGTGAAAACGGTAATATCCGTTGACCCGACAAGTCAGGTCAAACGTTATGCACGGGCCCTCCTGGGACATGGGATGCCCCTCACTTGGTAAAATAACCATAAATATCCAATAAAAGTGTTGTAACAACACCCTGATTTTTTACAGGTATGTGAAACACACTGTGGTAAAATAACCGTAAGTAAATCCTAATGATGTCGTAATAACACACTGATTTTTACAGTTGTGTTAAACATGTTGTAATTACAGCTAAATAAACATCCAATGAACTATATACAAATTTACAAATATGTCTTGAGTCTCTCCGCTCAGCCGAGGGAGGGTAAATGGCTTAGTCAGGTAAGTACAATTTGTCATTTTTGCTTAAAGTCCGTAGGCCCTGTCGCGACGTTTCGAAATTTGTTTATCTTCATCAGGCTAGGGCAGGTAAGTAGGTCAGGTCGAATTAAGAGGTAAGTCATCCCCATGGTGGGTCTCTGGGAGAGCTTGTCCCTGATCTTGCTCCATGAGGCATTTTGTCTTGTCTGAGACTGGCCAAGGAGTTGCAATCATTTATATAGCCCATCTAGCTCCTCCCCCTGGTGAAGTTTCCTTGTCCCTCCGAAACACAGCACTCCAACAAGCACTCATTCCCATACTCCTTTTCCATCAATTCCATTAAAATAGGCTCCAATCACACACCTATAGGGATCTCTTGTCCTCTAAATATTAAACACAGTTGGGTGGGGTATACCAGGGAATTAATTGCCTTCTCTCTGAGGTCTTACTGCCTATTTAGGTCTTTCTTCCTGTACTGTACTTGCCCAAAATTAAAGAGTTGCAAACCAACTGGTTGTGGAATCTATGTTTTTGGTCAATAATCTCAAAGGAGTTAGGTGAGATGTCTCAGGTCACTCGTTCTGTCCAGGGGTCAAAGGTTAGGTTTAGGTAGGGGGTCCCTATGGTTAGGGTTAGGGTAGTGGGACCCTGATTAGGGATATTGATGACTATGTGGTCATAACTACTGACTAAGGGAATCCAAATTGGTGTGGTTTGTATAGGTTCAAATTAAATTTTGTGTGGTCCTGAGTTAAATTACTCTCCATATCAACTACAAACAGCATTTATTATTTTCCAATGGCATCGTGCCCTGAACCAAAATGGGATGGGGGTAAGGGTGAAGGTAAGAGGTAAGTATGGGGTGTAAGAAACCGGGTCCTGGGTCCGTTAATTCCTTTCATTCCAGGTTTCTTTAACATTTTGGCTGCTTTTATGGGAGTCGATTCCCCACTATTGGAAGTAATAGGTAAGTAGTGATTTTTAGAGGGGCATCCCATTAATTGTCCCAGGCGGCACTGGCCAGGGTTAGGTGAAAACGGTAATATCCGTTGACCCGACAAGTCAGGTCAAACGTTATGCACGGGCCCTCCTGGGACATGGGATGCCCCTCACTTGGTAAAATAACCATAAATATCCAATAAAAGTGTTGTAACAACACCCTGATTTTTTACAGGTATGTGAAACACACTGTGGTAAAATAACCGTAAGTAAATCCTAATGATGTCGTAATAACACACTGATTTTTACAGTTGTGTTAAACATGTTGTAATTACAGCTAAATAAACATCCAATGAACTATATACAAATTTACAAATATGTCTTGAGTCTCTCCGCTCAGCCGAGGGAGGGTAAATGGCTTAGTCAGGTAAGTACAATTTGTCATTTTTGCTTAAAGTCCGTAGGCCCTGTCGCGACGTTTCGAAATTTGTTTATCTTCATCAGGCTAGGGCAGGTAAGTAGGTCAGGTCGAATTAAGAGGTAAGTCATCCCCATGGTGGGTCTCTGGGAGAGCTTGTCCCTGATCTTGCTCCATGAGGCATTTTGTCTTGTCTGAGACTGGCCAAGGAGTTGCAATCATTTATATAGCCCATCTAGCTCCTCCCCCTGGTGAAGTTTCCTTGTCCCTCCGAAACACAGCACTCCAACAAGCACTCATTCCCATACTCCTTTTCCATCAATTCCATTAAAATAGGCTCCAATCACACACCTATAGGGATCTCTTGTCCTCTAAATATTAAACACAGTTGGGTGGGGTATACCAGGGAATTAATTGCCTTCTCTCTGAGGTCTTACTGCCTATTTAGGTCTTTCTTCCTGTACTGTACTTGCCCAAAATTAAAGAGTTGCAAACCAACTGGTTGTGGAATCTATGTTTTTGGTCAATAATCTCAAAGGAGTTAGGTGAGATGTCTCAGGTCACTCGTTCTGTCCAGGGGTCAAAGGTTAGGTTTAGGTAGGGGGTCCCTATGGTTAGGGTTAGGGTAGTGGGACCCTGATTAGGGATATTGATGACTATGTGGTCATAACTACTGACTAAGGGAATCCAAATTGGTGTGGTTTGTATAGGTTCAAATTAAATTTTGTGTGGTCCTGAGTTAAATTACTCTCCATATCAACTACAAACAGCATTTATTATTTTCCAATGGCATCGTGCCCTGAACCAAAATGGGATGGGGGTAAGGGTGAAGGTAAGAGGTAAGTATGGGGTGTAAGAAACCGGGTCCTGGGTCCGTTAATTCCTTTCATTCCAGGTTTCTTTAACATTTTGGCTGCTTTTATGGGAGTCGATTCCCCACTATTGGAAGTAATAGGTAAGTAGTGATTTTTAGAGGGGCATCCCATTAATTGTCCCAGGCGGCACTGGCCAGGGTTAGGTGAAAACGGTAATATCCGTTGACCCGACAAGTCAGGTCAAACGTTATGCACGGGCCCTCCTGGGACATGGGATGCCCCTCACTTGGTAAAATAACCATAAATATCCAATAAAAGTGTTGTAACAACACCCTGATTTTTTACAGGTATGTGAAACACACTGTGGTAAAATAACCGTAAGTAAATCCTAATGATGTCGTAATAACACACTGATTTTTACAGTTGTGTTAAACATGTTGTAATTACAGCTAAATAAACATCCAATGAACTATATACAAATTTACAAATATGTCTTGAGTCTCTCCGCTCAGCCGAGGGAGGGTAAATGGCTTAGTCAGGTAAGTACAATTTGTCATTTTTGCTTAAAGTCCGTAGGCCCTGTCGCGACGTTTCGAAATTTGTTTATCTTCATCAGGCTAGGGCAGGTAAGTAGGTCAGGTCGAATTAAGAGGTAAGTCATCCCCATGGTGGGTCTCTGGGAGAGCTTGTCCCTGATCTTGCTCCATGAGGCATTTTGTCTTGTCTGAGACTGGCCAAGGAGTTGCAATCATTTATATAGCCCATCTAGCTCCTCCCCCTGGTGAAGTTTCCTTGTCCCTCCGAAACACAGCACTCCAACAAGCACTCATTCCCATACTCCTTTTCCATCAATTCCATTAAAATAGGCTCCAATCACACACCTATAGGGATCTCTTGTCCTCTAAATATTAAACACAGTTGGGTGGGGTATACCAGGGAATTAATTGCCTTCTCTCTGAGGTCTTACTGCCTATTTAGGTCTTTCTTCCTGTACTGTACTTGCCCAAAATTAAAGAGTTGCAAACCAACTGGTTGTGGAATCTATGTTTTTGGTCAATAATCTCAAAGGAGTTAGGTGAGATGTCTCAGGTCACTCGTTCTGTCCAGGGGTCAAAGGTTAGGTTTAGGTAGGGGGTCCCTATGGTTAGGGTTAGGGTAGTGGGACCCTGATTAGGGATATTGATGACTATGTGGTCATAACTACTGACTAAGGGAATCCAAATTGGTGTGGTTTGTATAGGTTCAAATTAAATTTTGTGTGGTCCTGAGTTAAATTACTCTCCATATCAACTACAAACAGCATTTATTATTTTCCAATGGCATCGTGCCCTGAACCAAAATGGGATGGGGGTAAGGGTGAAGGTAAGAGGTAAGTATGGGGTGTAAGAAACCGGGTCCTGGGTCCGTTAATTCCTTTCATTCCAGGTTTCTTTAACATTTTGGCTGCTTTTATGGGAGTCGATTCCCCACTATTGGAAGTAATAGGTAAGTAGTGATTTTTAGAGGGGCATCCCATTAATTGTCCCAGGCGGCACTGGCCAGGGTTAGGTGAAAACGGTAATATCCGTTGACCCGACAAGTCAGGTCAAACGTTATGCACGGGCCCTCCTGGGACATGGGATGCCCCTCACTTGGTAAAATAACCATAAATATCCAATAAAAGTGTTGTAACAACACCCTGATTTTTTACAGGTATGTGAAACACACTGTGGTAAAATAACCGTAAGTAAATCCTAATGATGTCGTAATAACACACTGATTTTTACAGTTGTGTTAAACATGTTGTAATTACAGCTAAATAAACATCCAATGAACTATATACAAATTTACAAATATGTCTTGAGTCTCTCCGCTCAGCCGAGGGAGGGTAAATGGCTTAGTCAGGTAAGTACAATTTGTCATTTTTGCTTAAAGTCCGTAGGCCCTGTCGCGACGTTTCGAAATTTGTTTATCTTCATCAGGCTAGGGCAGGTAAGTAGGTCAGGTCGAATTAAGAGGTAAGTCATCCCCATGGTGGGTCTCTGGGAGAGCTTGTCCCTGATCTTGCTCCATGAGGCATTTTGTCTTGTCTGAGACTGGCCAAGGAGTTGCAATCATTTATATAGCCCATCTAGCTCCTCCCCCTGGTGAAGTTTCCTTGTCCCTCCGAAACACAGCACTCCAACAAGCACTCATTCCCATACTCCTTTTCCATCAATTCCATTAAAATAGGCTCCAATCACACACCTATAGGGATCTCTTGTCCTCTAAATATTAAACACAGTTGGGTGGGGTATACCAGGGAATTAATTGCCTTCTCTCTGAGGTCTTACTGCCTATTTAGGTCTTTCTTCCTGTACTGTACTTGCCCAAAATTAAAGAGTTGCAAACCAACTGGTTGTGGAATCTATGTTTTTGGTCAATAATCTCAAAGGAGTTAGGTGAGATGTCTCAGGTCACTCGTTCTGTCCAGGGGTCAAAGGTTAGGTTTAGGTAGGGGGTCCCTATGGTTAGGGTTAGGGTAGTGGGACCCTGATTAGGGATATTGATGACTATGTGGTCATAACTACTGACTAAGGGAATCCAAATTGGTGTGGTTTGTATAGGTTCAAATTAAATTTTGTGTGGTCCTGAGTTAAATTACTCTCCATATCAACTACAAACAGCATTTATTATTTTCCAATGGCATCGTGCCCTGAACCAAAATGGGATGGGGGTAAGGGTGAAGGTAAGAGGTAAGTATGGGGTGTAAGAAACCGGGTCCTGGGTCCGTTAATTCCTTTCATTCCAGGTTTCTTTAACATTTTGGCTGCTTTTATGGGAGTCGATTCCCCACTATTGGAAGTAATAGGTAAGTAGTGATTTTTAGAGGGGCATCCCATTAATTGTCCCAGGCGGCACTGGCCAGGGTTAGGTGAAAACGGTAATATCCGTTGACCCGACAAGTCAGGTCAAACGTTATGCACGGGCCCTCCTGGGACATGGGATGCCCCTCACTTGGTAAAATAACCATAAATATCCAATAAAAGTGTTGTAACAACACCCTGATTTTTTACAGGTATGTGAAACACACTGTGGTAAAATAACCGTAAGTAAATCCTAATGATGTCGTAATAACACACTGATTTTTACAGTTGTGTTAAACATGTTGTAATTACAGCTAAATAAACATCCAATGAACTATATACAAATTTACAAATATGTCTTGAGTCTCTCCGCTCAGCCGAGGGAGGGTAAATGGCTTAGTCAGGTAAGTACAATTTGTCATTTTTGCTTAAAGTCCGTAGGCCCTGTCGCGACGTTTCGAAATTTGTTTATCTTCATCAGGCTAGGGCAGGTAAGTAGGTCAGGTCGAATTAAGAGGTAAGTCATCCCCATGGTGGGTCTCTGGGAGAGCTTGTCCCTGATCTTGCTCCATGAGGCATTTTGTCTTGTCTGAGACTGGCCAAGGAGTTGCAATCATTTATATAGCCCATCTAGCTCCTCCCCCTGGTGAAGTTTCCTTGTCCCTCCGAAACACAGCACTCCAACAAGCACTCATTCCCATACTCCTTTTCCATCAATTCCATTAAAATAGGCTCCAATCACACACCTATAGGGATCTCTTGTCCTCTAAATATTAAACACAGTTGGGTGGGGTATACCAGGGAATTAATTGCCTTCTCTCTGAGGTCTTACTGCCTATTTAGGTCTTTCTTCCTGTACTGTACTTGCCCAAAATTAAAGAGTTGCAAACCAACTGGTTGTGGAATCTATGTTTTTGGTCAATAATCTCAAAGGAGTTAGGTGAGATGTCTCAGGTCACTCGTTCTGTCCAGGGGTCAAAGGTTAGGTTTAGGTAGGGGGTCCCTATGGTTAGGGTTAGGGTAGTGGGACCCTGATTAGGGATATTGATGACTATGTGGTCATAACTACTGACTAAGGGAATCCAAATTGGTGTGGTTTGTATAGGTTCAAATTAAATTTTGTGTGGTCCTGAGTTAAATTACTCTCCATATCAACTACAAACAGCATTTATTATTTTCCAATGGCATCGTGCCCTGAACCAAAATGGGATGGGGGTAAGGGTGAAGGTAAGAGGTAAGTATGGGGTGTAAGAAACCGGGTCCTGGGTCCGTTAATTCCTTTCATTCCAGGTTTCTTTAACATTTTGGCTGCTTTTATGGGAGTCGATTCCCCACTATTGGAAGTAATAGGTAAGTAGTGATTTTTAGAGGGGCATCCCATTAATTGTCCCAGGCGGCACTGGCCAGGGTTAGGTGAAAACGGTAATATCCGTTGACCCGACAAGTCAGGTCAAACGTTATGCACGGGCCCTCCTGGGACATGGGATGCCCCTCACTTGGTAAAATAACCATAAATATCCAATAAAAGTGTTGTAACAACACCCTGATTTTTTACAGGTATGTGAAACACACTGTGGTAAAATAACCGTAAGTAAATCCTAATGATGTCGTAATAACACACTGATTTTTACAGTTGTGTTAAACATGTTGTAATTACAGCTAAATAAACATCCAATGAACTATATACAAATTTACAAATATGTCTTGAGTCTCTCCGCTCAGCCGAGGGAGGGTAAATGGCTTAGTCAGGTAAGTACAATTTGTCATTTTTGCTTAAAGTCCGTAGGCCCTGTCGCGACGTTTCGAAATTTGTTTATCTTCATCAGGCTAGGGCAGGTAAGTAGGTCAGGTCGAATTAAGAGGTAAGTCATCCCCATGGTGGGTCTCTGGGAGAGCTTGTCCCTGATCTTGCTCCATGAGGCATTTTGTCTTGTCTGAGACTGGCCAAGGAGTTGCAATCATTTATATAGCCCATCTAGCTCCTCCCCCTGGTGAAGTTTCCTTGTCCCTCCGAAACACAGCACTCCAACAAGCACTCATTCCCATACTCCTTTTCCATCAATTCCATTAAAATAGGCTCCAATCACACACCTATAGGGATCTCTTGTCCTCTAAATATTAAACACAGTTGGGTGGGGTATACCAGGGAATTAATTGCCTTCTCTCTGAGGTCTTACTGCCTATTTAGGTCTTTCTTCCTGTACTGTACTTGCCCAAAATTAAAGAGTTGCAAACCAACTGGTTGTGGAATCTATGTTTTTGGTCAATAATCTCAAAGGAGTTAGGTGAGATGTCTCAGGTCACTCGTTCTGTCCAGGGGTCAAAGGGTTAGGGTTAGGGTTAGGGTTAGGGTTAGGGATGAAAGCACATTGGAGAAGGAGATATTCTTGAATAACTTTTTTTCTGAAGGTCGTAGAGACTTGGAAAGTGGTTTCTATTGAACTAATGTGGGTCCTGCGGATCGATTGGTGCCATCCCCGAGCTCCTACGACCTTCGGAAGGGGTCGAAGTAGCAAATGGCCGAAAAGCCGAGGAGATATTCTTGAATAACTTTTTTTGTGAAGGTCGTAGAGAGTGGGAGAGGGCATTTGTTTCTGGCAAGTGGGGTATTGCGCATCGATTGGTACCATTTTCGAGCTTCTACGACCTTCGGAAGGGGTCGAACGCCCAAATCCCCAAAAGTGGGAGGGGCTAGTTCGGAATTTCTGATTTCTGGTGGAATTTGTGTCGATCTTACCTGCATTCTTACCTTTCAGGTTGAACGAAGAGGGGCCTGATGTGTGTCCAGACCACTGCCTCCTTGGCCCCCCATGATTGGGCCCCCAGAAGAGATGATTGGGCCCCCAGAAGAGCTCCTGTGCCCCATACACCGCACGGCCCAAGGAGATGCTTCACTGTCATTCTTCCAAGCGACTGATTTTGGATTTCTCCAAGATTTGTCTAATGAGCTGTTTGATCTGTGGGGCACTTGTCTTGTGTGTGAGTTCACCTTGGTCATGGTTTTTCCTGAATTTAGGGTTTTGAATTTGATGTGATAAAATGACATTTCTGAGGAGAATTCTCTGTTGGGATGGTGAATATCCTGTAATTTTGAGTTTTGGTGTCTTCTATGCCGAGATATTTGAGAGAAACGGGATTGTAATTAGGCAGCCTCATTAGCATAGCCTGCTGAGGAGATATTCTAGAATAACTTTTGCTGTGAAGGTCGTAGAGACTTGGAAAGGGCGTCTGTCTCTACTAAACGGGGTACTGCGGATCGATTGGTACCATCGCCGAGCTTCTAGGACCTTGGGAAGGGGTCGAACGAGCGAATCTGAAAAGTGGGCGGGGTTAGGTTTAGGCAAGGGGTGGTGTGGTTAGGGTAAGGGTCTAAGGAACCTGACTAGGCATCGAATCGAAGTCCAGAACCTCTGAATAAGAAAGTCGCTAAAACAGCTAGGGTTAAGGTAAGGATTAGGGATGAAAGCACATTGGAGAAGGAGATATTCTTGAATAACTTTTTTTCTGAAGGTCGTAGAGACTTGGAAAGTGGTTTCTATTGAACTAATGTGGGTCCTGCGGATCGATTGGTGCCATCCCCGAGCTCCTACGACCTTCGGAAGGGGTCGAAGTAGCAAATGGCCGAAAAGCCGAGGAGATATTCTTGAATAACTTTTTTTGTGAAGGTCGTAGAGAGTGGGAGAGGGCATTTGTTTCTGGCAAGTGGGGTATTGCGCATCGATTGGTACCATTTTCGAGCTTCTACGACCTTCGGAAGGGGTCGAACGCCCAAATCCCCAAAAGTGGGAGGGGCTAGTTCGGAATTTCTGATTTCTGGTGGAATTTGTGTCGATCTTACCTGCATTCTTACCTTTCAGGTTGAACGAAGAGGGGCCTGATGTGTGTCCAGACCACTGCCTCCTTGGCCCCCCATGATTGGGCCCCCAGAAGAGATGATTGGGCCCCCAGAAGAGCTCCTGTGCCCCATACACCGCACGGCCCAAGGAGATGCTTCACTGTCATTCTTCCAAGCGACTGATTTTGGATTTCTCCAAGATTTGTCTAATGAGCTGTTTGATCTGTGGGGCACTTGTCTTGTGTGTGAGTTCACCTTGGTCATGGTTTTTCCTGAATTTAGGGTTTTGAATTTGATGTGATAAAATGACATTTCTGAGGAGAATTCTCTGTTGGGATGGTGAATATCCTGTAATTTTGAGTTTTGGTGTCTTCTATGCCGAGATATTTGAGAGAAACGGGATTGTAATTAGGCAGCCTCATTAGCATAGCCTGCTGAGGAGATATTCTAGAATAACTTTTGCTGTGAAGGTCGTAGAGACTTGGAAAGGGCGTCTGTCTCTACTAAACGGGGTACTGCGGATCGATTGGTACCATCGCCGAGCTTCTAGGACCTTGGGAAGGGGTCGAACGAGCGAATCTGAAAAGTGGGCGGGGTTAGGTTTAGGCAAGGGGTGGTGTGGTTAGGGTAAGGGTCTAAGGAACCTGACTAGGCATCGAATCGAAGTCCAGAACCTCTGAATAAGAAAGTCGCTAAAACAGCTAGGGTTAAGGTAAGGATTAGGGATGAAAGCACATTGGAGAAGGAGATATTCTTGAATAACTTTTTTTCTGAAGGTCGTAGAGACTTGGAAAGTGGTTTCTATTGAACTAATGTGGGTCCTGCGGATCGATTGGTGCCATCCCCGAGCTCCTACGACCTTCGGAAGGGGTCGAAGTAGCAAATGGCCGAAAAGCCGAGGAGATATTCTTGAATAACTTTTTTTGTGAAGGTCGTAGAGAGTGGGAGAGGGCATTTGTTTCTGGCAAGTGGGGTATTGCGCATCGATTGGTACCATTTTCGAGCTTCTACGACCTTCGGAAGGGGTCGAACGCCCAAATCCCCAAAAGTGGGAGGGGCTAGTTCGGAATTTCTGATTTCTGGTGGAATTTGTGTCGATCTTACCTGCATTCTTACCTTTCAGGTTGAACGAAGAGGGGCCTGATGTGTGTCCAGACCACTGCCTCCTTGGCCCCCCATGATTGGGCCCCCAGAAGAGATGATTGGGCCCCCAGAAGAGCTCCTGTGCCCCATACACCGCACGGCCCAAGGAGATGCTTCACTGTCATTCTTCCAAGCGACTGATTTTGGATTTCTCCAAGATTTGTCTAATGAGCTGTTTGATCTGTGGGGCACTTGTCTTGTGTGTGAGTTCACCTTGGTCATGGTTTTTCCTGAATTTAGGGTTTTGAATTTGATGTGATAAAATGACATTTCTGAGGAGAATTCTCTGTTGGGATGGTGAATATCCTGTAATTTTGAGTTTTGGTGTCTTCTATGCCGAGATATTTGAGAGAAACGGGATTGTAATTAGGCAGCCTCATTAGCATAGCCTGCTGAGGAGATATTCTAGAATAACTTTTGCTGTGAAGGTCGTAGAGACTTGGAAAGGGCGTCTGTCTCTACTAAACGGGGTACTGCGGATCGATTGGTACCATCGCCGAGCTTCTAGGACCTTGGGAAGGGGTCGAACGAGCGAATCTGAAAAGTGGGCGGGGTTAGGTTTAGGCAAGGGGTGGTGTGGTTAGGGTAAGGGTCTAAGGAACCTGACTAGGCATCGAATCGAAGTCCAGAACCTCTGAATAAGAAAGTCGCTAAAACAGCTAGGGTTAAGGTAAGGATTAGGGATGAAAGCACATTGGAGAAGGAGATATTCTTGAATAACTTTTTTTCTGAAGGTCGTAGAGACTTGGAAAGTGGTTTCTATTGAACTAATGTGGGTCCTGCGGATCGATTGGTGCCATCCCCGAGCTCCTACGACCTTCGGAAGGGGTCGAAGTAGCAAATGGCCGAAAAGCCGAGGAGATATTCTTGAATAACTTTTTTTGTGAAGGTCGTAGAGAGTGGGAGAGGGCATTTGTTTCTGGCAAGTGGGGTATTGCGCATCGATTGGTACCATTTTCGAGCTTCTACGACCTTCGGAAGGGGTCGAACGCCCAAATCCCCAAAAGTGGGAGGGGCTAGTTCGGAATTTCTGATTTCTGGTGGAATTTGTGTCGATCTTACCTGCATTCTTACCTTTCAGGTTGAACGAAGAGGGGCCTGATGTGTGTCCAGACCACTGCCTCCTTGGCCCCCCATGATTGGGCCCCCAGAAGAGATGATTGGGCCCCCAGAAGAGCTCCTGTGCCCCATACACCGCACGGCCCAAGGAGATGCTTCACTGTCATTCTTCCAAGCGACTGATTTTGGATTTCTCCAAGATTTGTCTAATGAGCTGTTTGATCTGTGGGGCACTTGTCTTGTGTGTGAGTTCACCTTGGTCATGGTTTTTCCTGAATTTAGGGTTTTGAATTTGATGTGATAAAATGACATTTCTGAGGAGAATTCTCTGTTGGGATGGTGAATATCCTGTAATTTTGAGTTTTGGTGTCTTCTATGCCGAGATATTTGAGAGAAACGGGATTGTAATTAGGCAGCCTCATTAGCATAGCCTGCTGAGGAGATATTCTAGAATAACTTTTGCTGTGAAGGTCGTAGAGACTTGGAAAGGGCGTCTGTCTCTACTAAACGGGGTACTGCGGATCGATTGGTACCATCGCCGAGCTTCTAGGACCTTGGGAAGGGGTCGAACGAGCGAATCTGAAAAGTGGGCGGGGTTAGGTTTAGGCAAGGGGTGGTGTGGTTAGGGTAAGGGTCTAAGGAACCTGACTAGGCATCGAATCGAAGTCCAGAACCTCTGAATAAGAAAGTCGCTAAAACAGCTAGGGTTAAGGTAAGGATTAGGGATGAAAGCACATTGGAGAAGGAGATATTCTTGAATAACTTTTTTTCTGAAGGTCGTAGAGACTTGGAAAGTGGTTTCTATTGAACTAATGTGGGTCCTGCGGATCGATTGGTGCCATCCCCGAGCTCCTACGACCTTCGGAAGGGGTCGAAGTAGCAAATGGCCGAAAAGCCGAGGAGATATTCTTGAATAACTTTTTTTGTGAAGGTCGTAGAGAGTGGGAGAGGGCATTTGTTTCTGGCAAGTGGGGTATTGCGCATCGATTGGTACCATTTTCGAGCTTCTACGACCTTCGGAAGGGGTCGAACGCCCAAATCCCCAAAAGTGGGAGGGGCTAGTTCGGAATTTCTGATTTCTGGTGGAATTTGTGTCGATCTTACCTGCATTCTTACCTTTCAGGTTGAACGAAGAGGGGCCTGATGTGTGTCCAGACCACTGCCTCCTTGGCCCCCCATGATTGGGCCCCCAGAAGAGATGATTGGGCCCCCAGAAGAGCTCCTGTGCCCCATACACCGCACGGCCCAAGGAGATGCTTCACTGTCATTCTTCCAAGCGACTGATTTTGGATTTCTCCAAGATTTGTCTAATGAGCTGTTTGATCTGTGGGGCACTTGTCTTGTGTGTGAGTTCACCTTGGTCATGGTTTTTCCTGAATTTAGGGTTTTGAATTTGATGTGATAAAATGACATTTCTGAGGAGAATTCTCTGTTGGGATGGTGAATATCCTGTAATTTTGAGTTTTGGTGTCTTCTATGCCGAGATATTTGAGAGAAACGGGATTGTAATTAGGCAGCCTCATTAGCATAGCCTGCTGAGGAGATATTCTAGAATAACTTTTGCTGTGAAGGTCGTAGAGACTTGGAAAGGGCGTCTGTCTCTACTAAACGGGGTACTGCGGATCGATTGGTACCATCGCCGAGCTTCTAGGACCTTGGGAAGGGGTCGAACGAGCGAATCTGAAAAGTGGGCGGGGTTAGGTTTAGGCAAGGGGTGGTGTGGTTAGGGTAAGGGTCTAAGGAACCTGACTAGGCATCGAATCGAAGTCCAGAACCTCTGAATAAGAAAGTCGCTAAAACAGCTAGGGTTAAGGTAAGGATTAGGGATGAAAGCACATTGGAGAAGGAGATATTCTTGAATAACTTTTTTTCTGAAGGTCGTAGAGACTTGGAAAGTGGTTTCTATTGAACTAATGTGGGTCCTGCGGATCGATTGGTGCCATCCCCGAGCTCCTACGACCTTCGGAAGGGGTCGAAGTAGCAAATGGCCGAAAAGCCGAGGAGATATTCTTGAATAACTTTTTTTGTGAAGGTCGTAGAGAGTGGGAGAGGGCATTTGTTTCTGGCAAGTGGGGTATTGCGCATCGATTGGTACCATTTTCGAGCTTCTACGACCTTCGGAAGGGGTCGAACGCCCAAATCCCCAAAAGTGGGAGGGGCTAGTTCGGAATTTCTGATTTCTGGTGGAATTTGTGTCGATCTTACCTGCATTCTTACCTTTCAGGTTGAACGAAGAGGGGCCTGATGTGTGTTAGGGTTAGGGTTAGGGTTAGGGTTAGGGTTAGGGTTAGGGTTAGGGTTAGGATTAGGGATGAAAGCACATTGGAGAAGGAGATATTCTTGAATAACTTTTTTTCTGAAGGTCGTAGAGACTTGGAAAGTGGTTTCTATTGAACTAATGTGGGTCCTGCGGATCGATTGGTGCCATCCCCGAGCTCCTACGACCTTCGGAAGGGGTCGAAGTAGCAAATGGCCGAAAAGCCGAGGAGATATTCTTGAATAACTTTTTTTGTGAAGGTCGTAGAGAGTGGGAGAGGGCATTTGTTTCTGGCAAGTGGGGTATTGCGCATCGATTGGTACCATTTTCGAGCTTCTACGACCTTCGGAAGGGGTCGAACGCCCAAATCCCCAAAAGTGGGCGGGGCTAGTTCGGAATTTCTGATTTCTGGTGGAATTTCTGTGGATCTTACCTGCATTCTTACCTTTCAGGCTGAATGAAGAGGGGCCTGATGTGTGTCCAGACCACTGGCTCCTTGGCCCCCCATGATTGGGCCCCCAGAAGAGATGATTGGGCCCCCAGAAGAGCTCCTGTGCCCCATACACCGCACGGCCCAAGGAGATGCTTCACTGTCATTCTTCCAAGCGACTGATTTTGGATTTCTCCAAGATTTGTCTAATGAGCTGTTTGATCTGTGGGGCACTTGTCTTGTGTGTGAGTTCACCTTGGTCATGGTTTTTCCTGAATTTAGGGTTTTGAATTTGATGTGATAAAATGACATTTCTGAGGAGAATTCTCTCTTGGGATGGTAAATATCCTGTAATTTTGAGTTTTGGTGTCTTCTATGCCGAGATATTTGAGAGAAACGGGATTGTAATTAGGCCGCCTCATTAGCATAGCCTGCTGAGGAGATATTCTTGAATAACTTTTGTTGTGAAGGTCGTAGAGACTTGGAAATGGCATCTGTCTCTACCAAACGGGGTACTGCGGATCGATTGGTACCATCCCCGAGCTTCTAGGACCTTGGGAAGGGGTCGAACGAGCGAATCTGAAAAGTGGGCGGGGTTAGGTTTAGGCAAGGGGTGGTGTGGTTAGGGTAAGGGTCTAAGGAACCTGACTAGGCATAGGGTTAGGGTTAGGGTTAGGGTTAGGGTTAGGGTTAGGGTTAGGGTTAGGATTAGGGATGAAAGCACATTGGAGAAGGAGATATTCTTGAATAACTTTTTTTCTGAAGGTCGTAGAGACTTGGAAAGTGGTTTCTATTGAACTAATGTGGGTCCTGCGGATCGATTGGTGCCATCCCCGAGCTCCTACGACCTTCGGAAGGGGTCGAAGTAGCAAATGGCCGAAAAGCCGAGGAGATATTCTTGAATAACTTTTTTTGTGAAGGTCGTAGAGAGTGGGAGAGGGCATTTGTTTCTGGCAAGTGGGGTATTGCGCATCGATTGGTACCATTTTCGAGCTTCTACGACCTTCGGAAGGGGTCGAACGCCCAAATCCCCAAAAGTGGGAGGGGCTAGTTCGGAATTTCTGATTTCTGGTGGAATTTGTGTCGATCTTACCTGCATTCTTACCTTTCAGGTTGAACGAAGAGGGGCCTGATGTGTGTTAGGGTTAGGGTTAGGGTTAGGGTTAGGGTTAGGGTTAGGGTTAGGGTTAGGATTAGGGATGAAAGCACATTGGAGAAGGAGATATTCTTGAATAACTTTTTTTCTGAAGGTCGTAGAGACTTGGAAAGTGGTTTCTATTGAACTAATGTGGGTCCTGCGGATCGATTGGTGCCATCCCCGAGCTCCTACGACCTTCGGAAGGGGTCGAAGTAGCAAATGGCCGAAAAGCCGAGGAGATATTCTTGAATAACTTTTTTTGTGAAGGTCGTAGAGAGTGGGAGAGGGCATTTGTTTCTGGCAAGTGGGGTATTGCGCATCGATTGGTACCATTTTCGAGCTTCTACGACCTTCGGAAGGGGTCGAACGCCCAAATCCCCAAAAGTGGGCGGGGCTAGTTCGGAATTTCTGATTTCTGGTGGAATTTCTGTGGATCTTACCTGCATTCTTACCTTTCAGGCTGAATGAAGAGGGGCCTGATGTGTGTCCAGACCACTGGCTCCTTGGCCCCCCATGATTGGGCCCCCAGAAGAGATGATTGGGCCCCCAGAAGAGCTCCTGTGCCCCATACACCGCACGGCCCAAGGAGATGCTTCACTGTCATTCTTCCAAGCGACTGATTTTGGATTTCTCCAAGATTTGTCTAATGAGCTGTTTGATCTGTGGGGCACTTGTCTTGTGTGTGAGTTCACCTTGGTCATGGTTTTTCCTGAATTTAGGGTTTTGAATTTGATGTGATAAAATGACATTTCTGAGGAGAATTCTCTCTTGGGATGGTAAATATCCTGTAATTTTGAGTTTTGGTGTCTTCTATGCCGAGATATTTGAGAGAAACGGGATTGTAATTAGGCCGCCTCATTAGCATAGCCTGCTGAGGAGATATTCTTGAATAACTTTTGTTGTGAAGGTCGTAGAGACTTGGAAATGGCATCTGTCTCTACCAAACGGGGTACTGCGGATCGATTGGTACCATCCCCGAGCTTCTAGGACCTTGGGAAGGGGTCGAACGAGCGAATCTGAAAAGTGGGCGGGGTTAGGTTTAGGCAAGGGGTGGTGTGGTTAGGGTAAGGGTCTAAGGAACCTGACTAGGCATAGGGTTAGGGTTAGGGTTAGGGTTAGGGTTAGGGTTAGGGTTAGGGTTAGGGTTAGGGTTAGGATTAGGGATGAAAGCACATTGGAGAAGGAGATATTCTTGAATAACTTTTTTTCTGAAGGTCGTAGAGACTTGGAAAGTGGTTTCTATTGAACTAATGTGGGTCCTGCGGATCGATTGGTGCCATCCCCGAGCTCCTACGACCTTCGGAAGGGGTCGAAGTAGCAAATGGCCGAAAAGCCGAGGAGATATTCTTGAATAACTTTTTTTGTGAAGGTCGTAGAGAGTGGGAGAGGGCATTTGTTTCTGGCAAGTGGGGTATTGCGCATCGATTGGTACCATTTTCGAGCTTCTACGACCTTCGGAAGGGGTCGAACGCCCAAATCCCCAAAAGTGGGAGGGGCTAGTTCGGAATTTCTGATTTCTGGTGGAATTTGTGTCGATCTTACCTGCATTCTTACCTTTCAGGTTGAACGAAGAGGGGCCTGATGTGTGTTAGGGTTAGGGTTAGGGTTAGGGTTAGGGTTAGGGTTAGGGTTAGGGTTAGGGTTAGGATTAGGGATGAAAGCACATTGGAGAAGGAGATATTCTTGAATAACTTTTTTTCTGAAGGTCGTAGAGACTTGGAAAGTGGTTTCTATTGAACTAATGTGGGTCCTGCGGATCGATTGGTGCCATCCCCGAGCTCCTACGACCTTCGGAAGGGGTCGAAGTAGCAAATGGCCGAAAAGCCGAGGAGATATTCTTGAATAACTTTTTTTGTGAAGGTCGTAGAGAGTGGGAGAGGGCATTTGTTTCTGGCAAGTGGGGTATTGCGCATCGATTGGTACCATTTTCGAGCTTCTACGACCTTCGGAAGGGGTCGAACGCCCAAATCCCCAAAAGTGGGCGGGGCTAGTTCGGAATTTCTGATTTCTGGTGGAATTTCTGTGGATCTTACCTGCATTCTTACCTTTCAGGCTGAATGAAGAGGGGCCTGATGTGTGTCCAGACCACTGGCTCCTTGGCCCCCCATGATTGGGCCCCCAGAAGAGATGATTGGGCCCCCAGAAGAGCTCCTGTGCCCCATACACCGCACGGCCCAAGGAGATGCTTCACTGTCATTCTTCCAAGCGACTGATTTTGGATTTCTCCAAGATTTGTCTAATGAGCTGTTTGATCTGTGGGGCACTTGTCTTGTGTGTGAGTTCACCTTGGTCATGGTTTTTCCTGAATTTAGGGTTTTGAATTTGATGTGATAAAATGACATTTCTGAGGAGAATTCTCTCTTGGGATGGTTAGGGTTAGGGTTAGGGTTAGGGTTAGGGTTAGGGTTAGGGTTAGGGTTAGGGTTAGGGTTAGGGTTAGGGTTAGGGTTAGGGTTAGGGTTAGGGTTAGGGTTAGGGTTAGGGTTAGGGTTAGGGTTAGGATTAGGGATGAAAGCACATTGGAGAAGGAGATATTCTTGAATAACTTTTTTTCTGAAGGTCGTAGAGACTTGGAAAGTGGTTTCTATTGAACTAATGTGGGTCCTGCGGATCGATTGGTGCCATCCCCGAGCTCCTACGACCTTCGGAAGGGGTCGAAGTAGCAAATGGCCGAAAAGCCGAGGAGATATTCTTGAATAACTTTTTTTGTGAAGGTCGTAGAGAGTGGGAGAGGGCATTTGTTTCTGGCAAGTGGGGTATTGCGCATCGATTGGTACCATTTTCGAGCTTCTACGACCTTCGGAAGGGGTCGAACGCCCAAATCCCCAAAAGTGGGAGGGGCTAGTTCGGAATTTCTGATTTCTGGTGGAATTTGTGTCGATCTTACCTGCATTCTTACCTTTCAGGTTGAACGAAGAGGGGCCTGATGTGTGTCCAGACCACTGCCTCCTTGGCCCCCCATGATTGGGCCCCCAGAAGAGATGATTGGGCCCCCAGAAGAGCTCCTGTGCCCCATACACCGCACGGCCCAAGGAGATGCTTCACTGTCATTCTTCCAAGCGACTGATTTTGGATTTCTCCAAGATTTGTCTAATGAGCTGTTTGATCTGTGGGGCACTTGTCTTGTGTGTGAGTTCACCTTGGTCATGGTTTTTCCTGAATTTAGGGTTTTGAATTTGATGTGATAAAATGACATTTCTGAGGAGAATTCTCTGTTGGGATGGTGAATATCCTGTAATTTTGAGTTTTGGTGTCTTCTATGCCGAGATATTTGAGAGAAACGGGATTGTAATTAGGCAGCCTCATTAGCATAGCCTGCTGAGGAGATATTCTAGAATAACTTTTGCTGTGAAGGTCGTAGAGACTTGGAAAGGGCGTCTGTCTCTACTAAACGGGGTACTGCGGATCGATTGGTACCATCGCCGAGCTTCTAGGACCTTGGGAAGGGGTCGAACGAGCGAATCTGAAAAGTGGGCGGGGTTAGGTTTAGGCAAGGGGTGGTGTGGTTAGGGTAAGGGTCTAAGGAACCTGACTAGGCATCGAATCGAAGTCCAGAACCTCTGAATAAGAAAGTCGCTAAAACAGCTAGGGTTAAGGTAAGGATTAGGGATGAAAGCACATTGGAGAAGGAGATATTCTTGAATAACTTTTTTTCTGAAGGTCGTAGAGACTTGGAAAGTGGTTTCTATTGAACTAATGTGGGTCCTGCGGATCGATTGGTGCCATCCCCGAGCTCCTACGACCTTCGGAAGGGGTCGAAGTAGCAAATGGCCGAAAAGCCGAGGAGATATTCTTGAATAACTTTTTTTGTGAAGGTCGTAGAGAGTGGGAGAGGGCATTTGTTTCTGGCAAGTGGGGTATTGCGCATCGATTGGTACCATTTTCGAGCTTCTACGACCTTCGGAAGGGGTCGAACGCCCAAATCCCCAAAAGTGGGAGGGGCTAGTTCGGAATTTCTGATTTCTGGTGGAATTTGTGTCGATCTTACCTGCATTCTTACCTTTCAGGTTGAACGAAGAGGGGCCTGATGTGTGTCCAGACCACTGCCTCCTTGGCCCCCCATGATTGGGCCCCCAGAAGAGATGATTGGGCCCCCAGAAGAGCTCCTGTGCCCCATACACCGCACGGCCCAAGGAGATGCTTCACTGTCATTCTTCCAAGCGACTGATTTTGGATTTCTCCAAGATTTGTCTAATGAGCTGTTTGATCTGTGGGGCACTTGTCTTGTGTGTGAGTTCACCTTGGTCATGGTTTTTCCTGAATTTAGGGTTTTGAATTTGATGTGATAAAATGACATTTCTGAGGAGAATTCTCTGTTGGGATGGTGAATATCCTGTAATTTTGAGTTTTGGTGTCTTCTATGCCGAGATATTTGAGAGAAACGGGATTGTAATTAGGCAGCCTCATTAGCATAGCCTGCTGAGGAGATATTCTAGAATAACTTTTGCTGTGAAGGTCGTAGAGACTTGGAAAGGGCGTCTGTCTCTACTAAACGGGGTACTGCGGATCGATTGGTACCATCGCCGAGCTTCTAGGACCTTGGGAAGGGGTCGAACGAGCGAATCTGAAAAGTGGGCGGGGTTAGGTTTAGGCAAGGGGTGGTGTGGTTAGGGTAAGGGTCTAAGGAACCTGACTAGGCATCGAATCGAAGTCCAGAACCTCTGAATAAGAAAGTCGCTAAAACAGCTAGGGTTAAGGTAAGGATTAGGGATGAAAGCACATTGGAGAAGGAGATATTCTTGAATAACTTTTTTTCTGAAGGTCGTAGAGACTTGGAAAGTGGTTTCTATTGAACTAATGTGGGTCCTGCGGATCGATTGGTGCCATCCCCGAGCTCCTACGACCTTCGGAAGGGGTCGAAGTAGCAAATGGCCGAAAAGCCGAGGAGATATTCTTGAATAACTTTTTTTGTGAAGGTCGTAGAGAGTGGGAGAGGGCATTTGTTTCTGGCAAGTGGGGTATTGCGCATCGATTGGTACCATTTTCGAGCTTCTACGACCTTCGGAAGGGGTCGAACGCCCAAATCCCCAAAAGTGGGAGGGGCTAGTTCGGAATTTCTGATTTCTGGTGGAATTTGTGTCGATCTTACCTGCATTCTTACCTTTCAGGTTGAACGAAGAGGGGCCTGATGTGTGTCCAGACCACTGCCTCCTTGGCCCCCCATGATTGGGCCCCCAGAAGAGATGATTGGGCCCCCAGAAGAGCTCCTGTGCCCCATACACCGCACGGCCCAAGGAGATGCTTCACTGTCATTCTTCCAAGCGACTGATTTTGGATTTCTCCAAGATTTGTCTAATGAGCTGTTTGATCTGTGGGGCACTTGTCTTGTGTGTGAGTTCACCTTGGTCATGGTTTTTCCTGAATTTAGGGTTTTGAATTTGATGTGATAAAATGACATTTCTGAGGAGAATTCTCTGTTGGGATGGTGAATATCCTGTAATTTTGAGTTTTGGTGTCTTCTATGCCGAGATATTTGAGAGAAACGGGATTGTAATTAGGCAGCCTCATTAGCATAGCCTGCTGAGGAGATATTCTAGAATAACTTTTGCTGTGAAGGTCGTAGAGACTTGGAAAGGGCGTCTGTCTCTACTAAACGGGGTACTGCGGATCGATTGGTACCATCGCCGAGCTTCTAGGACCTTGGGAAGGGGTCGAACGAGCGAATCTGAAAAGTGGGCGGGGTTAGGTTTAGGCAAGGGGTGGTGTGGTTAGGGTAAGGGTCTAAGGAACCTGACTAGGCATCGAATCGAAGTCCAGAACCTCTGAATAAGAAAGTCGCTAAAACAGCTAGGGTTAAGGTAAGGATTAGGGATGAAAGCACATTGGAGAAGGAGATATTCTTGAATAACTTTTTTTCTGAAGGTCGTAGAGACTTGGAAAGTGGTTTCTATTGAACTAATGTGGGTCCTGCGGATCGATTGGTGCCATCCCCGAGCTCCTACGACCTTCGGAAGGGGTCGAAGTAGCAAATGGCCGAAAAGCCGAGGAGATATTCTTGAATAACTTTTTTTGTGAAGGTCGTAGAGAGTGGGAGAGGGCATTTGTTTCTGGCAAGTGGGGTATTGCGCATCGATTGGTACCATTTTCGAGCTTCTACGACCTTCGGAAGGGGTCGAACGCCCAAATCCCCAAAAGTGGGAGGGGCTAGTTCGGAATTTCTGATTTCTGGTGGAATTTGTGTCGATCTTACCTGCATTCTTACCTTTCAGGTTGAACGAAGAGGGGCCTGATGTGTGTCCAGACCACTGCCTCCTTGGCCCCCCATGATTGGGCCCCCAGAAGAGATGATTGGGCCCCCAGAAGAGCTCCTGTGCCCCATACACCGCACGGCCCAAGGAGATGCTTCACTGTCATTCTTCCAAGCGACTGATTTTGGATTTCTCCAAGATTTGTCTAATGAGCTGTTTGATCTGTGGGGCACTTGTCTTGTGTGTGAGTTCACCTTGGTCATGGTTTTTCCTGAATTTAGGGTTTTGAATTTGATGTGATAAAATGACATTTCTGAGGAGAATTCTCTGTTGGGATGGTGAATATCCTGTAATTTTGAGTTTTGGTGTCTTCTATGCCGAGATATTTGAGAGAAACGGGATTGTAATTAGGCAGCCTCATTAGCATAGCCTGCTGAGGAGATATTCTAGAATAACTTTTGCTGTGAAGGTCGTAGAGACTTGGAAAGGGCGTCTGTCTCTACTAAACGGGGTACTGCGGATCGATTGGTACCATCGCCGAGCTTCTAGGACCTTGGGAAGGGGTCGAACGAGCGAATCTGAAAAGTGGGCGGGGTTAGGTTTAGGCAAGGGGTGGTGTGGTTAGGGTAAGGGTCTAAGGAACCTGACTAGGCATCGAATCGAAGTCCAGAACCTCTGAATAAGAAAGTCGCTAAAACAGCTAGGGTTAAGGTAAGGATTAGGGATGAAAGCACATTGGAGAAGGAGATATTCTTGAATAACTTTTTTTCTGAAGGTCGTAGAGACTTGGAAAGTGGTTTCTATTGAACTAATGTGGGTCCTGCGGATCGATTGGTGCCATCCCCGAGCTCCTACGACCTTCGGAAGGGGTCGAAGTAGCAAATGGCCGAAAAGCCGAGGAGATATTCTTGAATAACTTTTTTTGTGAAGGTCGTAGAGAGTGGGAGAGGGCATTTGTTTCTGGCAAGTGGGGTATTGCGCATCGATTGGTACCATTTTCGAGCTTCTACGACCTTCGGAAGGGGTCGAACGCCCAAATCCCCAAAAGTGGGAGGGGCTAGTTCGGAATTTCTGATTTCTGGTGGAATTTGTGTCGATCTTACCTGCATTCTTACCTTTCAGGTTGAACGAAGAGGGGCCTGATGTGTGTCCAGACCACTGCCTCCTTGGCCCCCCATGATTGGGCCCCCAGAAGAGATGATTGGGCCCCCAGAAGAGCTCCTGTGCCCCATACACCGCACGGCCCAAGGAGATGCTTCACTGTCATTCTTCCAAGCGACTGATTTTGGATTTCTCCAAGATTTGTCTAATGAGCTGTTTGATCTGTGGGGCACTTGTCTTGTGTGTGAGTTCACCTTGGTCATGGTTTTTCCTGAATTTAGGGTTTTGAATTTGATGTGATAAAATGACATTTCTGAGGAGAATTCTCTGTTGGGATGGTGAATATCCTGTAATTTTGAGTTTTGGTGTCTTCTATGCCGAGATATTTGAGAGAAACGGGATTGTAATTAGGCAGCCTCATTAGCATAGCCTGCTGAGGAGATATTCTAGAATAACTTTTGCTGTGAAGGTCGTAGAGACTTGGAAAGGGCGTCTGTCTCTACTAAACGGGGTACTGCGGATCGATTGGTACCATCGCCGAGCTTCTAGGACCTTGGGAAGGGGTCGAACGAGCGAATCTGAAAAGTGGGCGGGGTTAGGTTTAGGCAAGGGGTGGTGTGGTTAGGGTAAGGGTCTAAGGAACCTGACTAGGCATCGAATCGAAGTCCAGAACCTCTGAATAAGAAAGTGTAGTGGGTTAGGGTTAGGGTTAGGGTTAGGGTTAGGGTTAGGGTTAGGGTTAGGGTTAGGGTTAGGGTTAGGGTTAGGGTTAGGGTTAGGGTTAGGGTTAGGGTTAGGGTTAGGGTTAGGGTTAGGGTTAGGGTTAGGGTTAGGGTTAGGGTTAGGGTTAGGGTTAGGGTTAGGGTTAGGGTTAGGGTTAGGGTTAGGGTTAGGGTTAGGGTTAGGGTTAGGGTTAGGGTTAGGGTTAGGATTAGGGATGAAAGCACATTGGAGAAGGAGATATTCTTGAATAACTTTTTTTCTGAAGGTCGTAGAGACTTGGAAAGTGGTTTCTATTGAACTAATGTGGGTCCTGCGGATCGATTGGTGCCATCCCCGAGCTCCTACGACCTTCGGAAGGGGTCGAAGTAGCAAATGGCCGAAAAGCCGAGGAGATATTCTTGAATAACTTTTTTTGTGAAGGTCGTAGAGAGTGGGAGAGGGCATTTGTTTCTGGCAAGTGGGGTATTGCGCATCGATTGGTACCATTTTCGAGCTTCTACGACCTTCGGAAGGGGTCGAACGCCCAAATCCCCAAAAGTGGGAGGGGCTAGTTCGGAATTTCTGATTTCTGGTGGAATTTGTGTCGATCTTACCTGCATTCTTACCTTTCAGGTTGAACGAAGAGGGGCCTGATGTGTGTCCAGACCACTGCCTCCTTGGCCCCCCATGATTGGGCCCCCAGAAGAGATGATTGGGCCCCCAGAAGAGCTCCTGTGCCCCATACACCGCACGGCCCAAGGAGATGCTTCACTGTCATTCTTCCAAGCGACTGATTTTGGATTTCTCCAAGATTTGTCTAATGAGCTGTTTGATCTGTGGGGCACTTGTCTTGTGTGTGAGTTCACCTTGGTCATGGTTTTTCCTGAATTTAGGGTTTTGAATTTGATGTGATAAAATGACATTTCTGAGGAGAATTCTCTGTTGGGATGGTGAATATCCTGTAATTTTGAGTTTTGGTGTCTTCTATGCCGAGATATTTGAGAGAAACGGGATTGTAATTAGGCAGCCTCATTAGCATAGCCTGCTGAGGAGATATTCTAGAATAACTTTTGCTGTGAAGGTCGTAGAGACTTGGAAAGGGCGTCTGTCTCTACTAAACGGGGTACTGCGGATCGATTGGTACCATCGCCGAGCTTCTAGGACCTTGGGAAGGGGTCGAACGAGCGAATCTGAAAAGTGGGCGGGGTTAGGTTTAGGCAAGGGGTGGTGTGGTTAGGGTAAGGGTCTAAGGAACCTGACTAGGCATCGAATCGAAGTCCAGAACCTCTGAATAAGAAAGTCGCTAAAACAGCTAGGGTTAAGGTAAGGATTAGGGATGAAAGCACATTGGAGAAGGAGATATTCTTGAATAACTTTTTTTCTGAAGGTCGTAGAGACTTGGAAAGTGGTTTCTATTGAACTAATGTGGGTCCTGCGGATCGATTGGTGCCATCCCCGAGCTCCTACGACCTTCGGAAGGGGTCGAAGTAGCAAATGGCCGAAAAGCCGAGGAGATATTCTTGAATAACTTTTTTTGTGAAGGTCGTAGAGAGTGGGAGAGGGCATTTGTTTCTGGCAAGTGGGGTATTGCGCATCGATTGGTACCATTTTCGAGCTTCTACGACCTTCGGAAGGGGTCGAACGCCCAAATCCCCAAAAGTGGGAGGGGCTAGTTCGGAATTTCTGATTTCTGGTGGAATTTGTGTCGATCTTACCTGCATTCTTACCTTTCAGGTTGAACGAAGAGGGGCCTGATGTGTGTCCAGACCACTGCCTCCTTGGCCCCCCATGATTGGGCCCCCAGAAGAGATGATTGGGCCCCCAGAAGAGCTCCTGTGCCCCATACACCGCACGGCCCAAGGAGATGCTTCACTGTCATTCTTCCAAGCGACTGATTTTGGATTTCTCCAAGATTTGTCTAATGAGCTGTTTGATCTGTGGGGCACTTGTCTTGTGTGTGAGTTCACCTTGGTCATGGTTTTTCCTGAATTTAGGGTTTTGAATTTGATGTGATAAAATGACATTTCTGAGGAGAATTCTCTGTTGGGATGGTGAATATCCTGTAATTTTGAGTTTTGGTGTCTTCTATGCCGAGATATTTGAGAGAAACGGGATTGTAATTAGGCAGCCTCATTAGCATAGCCTGCTGAGGAGATATTCTAGAATAACTTTTGCTGTGAAGGTCGTAGAGACTTGGAAAGGGCGTCTGTCTCTACTAAACGGGGTACTGCGGATCGATTGGTACCATCGCCGAGCTTCTAGGACCTTGGGAAGGGGTCGAACGAGCGAATCTGAAAAGTGGGCGGGGTTAGGTTTAGGCAAGGGGTGGTGTGGTTAGGGTAAGGGTCTAAGGAACCTGACTAGGCATCGAATCGAAGTCCAGAACCTCTGAATAAGAAAGTCGCTAAAACAGCTAGGGTTAAGGTAAGGATTAGGGATGAAAGCACATTGGAGAAGGAGATATTCTTGAATAACTTTTTTTCTGAAGGTCGTAGAGACTTGGAAAGTGGTTTCTATTGAACTAATGTGGGTCCTGCGGATCGATTGGTGCCATCCCCGAGCTCCTACGACCTTCGGAAGGGGTCGAAGTAGCAAATGGCCGAAAAGCCGAGGAGATATTCTTGAATAACTTTTTTTGTGAAGGTCGTAGAGAGTGGGAGAGGGCATTTGTTTCTGGCAAGTGGGGTATTGCGCATCGATTGGTACCATTTTCGAGCTTCTACGACCTTCGGAAGGGGTCGAACGCCCAAATCCCCAAAAGTGGGAGGGGCTAGTTCGGAATTTCTGATTTCTGGTGGAATTTGTGTCGATCTTACCTGCATTCTTACCTTTCAGGTTGAACGAAGAGGGGCCTGATGTGTGTCCAGACCACTGCCTCCTTGGCCCCCCATGATTGGGCCCCCAGAAGAGATGATTGGGCCCCCAGAAGAGCTCCTGTGCCCCATACACCGCACGGCCCAAGGAGATGCTTCACTGTCATTCTTCCAAGCGACTGATTTTGGATTTCTCCAAGATTTGTCTAATGAGCTGTTTGATCTGTGGGGCACTTGTCTTGTGTGTGAGTTCACCTTGGTCATGGTTTTTCCTGAATTTAGGGTTTTGAATTTGATGTGATAAAATGACATTTCTGAGGAGAATTCTCTGTTGGGATGGTGAATATCCTGTAATTTTGAGTTTTGGTGTCTTCTATGCCGAGATATTTGAGAGAAACGGGATTGTAATTAGGCAGCCTCATTAGCATAGCCTGCTGAGGAGATATTCTAGAATAACTTTTGCTGTGAAGGTCGTAGAGACTTGGAAAGGGCGTCTGTCTCTACTAAACGGGGTACTGCGGATCGATTGGTACCATCGCCGAGCTTCTAGGACCTTGGGAAGGGGTCGAACGAGCGAATCTGAAAAGTGGGCGGGGTTAGGTTTAGGCAAGGGGTGGTGTGGTTAGGGTAAGGGTCTAAGGAACCTGACTAGGCATCGAATCGAAGTCCAGAACCTCTGAATAAGAAAGTCGCTAAAACAGCTAGGGTTAAGGTAAGGATTAGGGATGAAAGCACATTGGAGAAGGAGATATTCTTGAATAACTTTTTTTCTGAAGGTCGTAGAGACTTGGAAAGTGGTTTCTATTGAACTAATGTGGGTCCTGCGGATCGATTGGTGCCATCCCCGAGCTCCTACGACCTTCGGAAGGGGTCGAAGTAGCAAATGGCCGAAAAGCCGAGGAGATATTCTTGAATAACTTTTTTTGTGAAGGTCGTAGAGAGTGGGAGAGGGCATTTGTTTCTGGCAAGTGGGGTATTGCGCATCGATTGGTACCATTTTCGAGCTTCTACGACCTTCGGAAGGGGTCGAACGCCCAAATCCCCAAAAGTGGGAGGGGCTAGTTCGGAATTTCTGATTTCTGGTGGAATTTGTGTCGATCTTACCTGCATTCTTACCTTTCAGGTTGAACGAAGAGGGGCCTGATGTGTGTCCAGACCACTGCCTCCTTGGCCCCCCATGATTGGGCCCCCAGAAGAGATGATTGGGCCCCCAGAAGAGCTCCTGTGCCCCATACACCGCACGGCCCAAGGAGATGCTTCACTGTCATTCTTCCAAGCGACTGATTTTGGATTTCTCCAAGATTTGTCTAATGAGCTGTTTGATCTGTGGGGCACTTGTCTTGTGTGTGAGTTCACCTTGGTCATGGTTTTTCCTGAATTTAGGGTTTTGAATTTGATGTGATAAAATGACATTTCTGAGGAGAATTCTCTGTTGGGATGGTGAATATCCTGTAATTTTGAGTTTTGGTGTCTTCTATGCCGAGATATTTGAGAGAAACGGGATTGTAATTAGGCAGCCTCATTAGCATAGCCTGCTGAGGAGATATTCTAGAATAACTTTTGCTGTGAAGGTCGTAGAGACTTGGAAAGGGCGTCTGTCTCTACTAAACGGGGTACTGCGGATCGATTGGTACCATCGCCGAGCTTCTAGGACCTTGGGAAGGGGTCGAACGAGCGAATCTGAAAAGTGGGCGGGGTTAGGTTTAGGCAAGGGGTGGTGTGGTTAGGGTAAGGGTCTAAGGAACCTGACTAGGCATCGAATCGAAGTCCAGAACCTCTGAATAAGAAAGTGTAGTGGGTTAGGGTTAGGGTTAGGGTTAGGGTTAGGGTTAGGGTTAGGGTTAGGGTTAGGGTTAGGGTTAGGGTTAGGGTTAGGGTTAGGGTTAGGGTTAGGGTTAGGGTTAGGGTTAGGGTTAGGGTTAGGGTTAGGGTTAGGGTTAGGGTTAGGGTTAGGGTTAGGGTTAGGGTTAGGGTTAGGGTTAGGGTTAGGGTTAGGGTTAGGGTTAGGGTTAGGGTTAGGGTTAGGGTTAGGGTTAGGGTTAGGGTTAGGGTTAGGGTTAGGGTTAGGGTTAGGGTTAGGGTTAGGGTTAGGGTTAGGGTTAGGGTTAGGGTTAGGGTTAGGGTTAGGGTTAGGGTTAGGGTTAGGGTTAGGGTTAGGGTTAGGGTTAGGGTTAGGGTTAGGGTTAGGGTTAGGGTTAGGGTTAGGGTTAGGGTTAGGGTTAGGGTTAGGGTTAGGGTTAGGGTTAGGGTTAGGGTTAGGGTTAGGGTTAGGGTTAGGGTTAGGGTTAGGGTTAGGGTTAGGGTTAGGGTTAGGGTTAGGGTTAGGGTTAGGGTTAGGTAAGAACGGTAATATCCGTGGACCGACCCCGTCGGTCCAACGTTATGCACGGGCCCTCCTGGAACATAGGGTGCCCCTCACTTGGTAAAATAACCTTGTACAAACACTATTAAATATAGTTGTCTTTACGTGTGGGTAGGTTTCTAAAGAAGCTATCCCCT
The DNA here is from genome assembly GCF_947347685.1 of Pleuronectes platessa. NCBI lineage: Eukaryota > Metazoa > Chordata > Actinopteri > Pleuronectiformes > Pleuronectidae > Pleuronectes > Pleuronectes platessa. The sequence continues at coordinate 169,890 of NW_026518964.1, forward strand.
TTTACACGGTAGGTGGTAGTCTTAGTTCTCAGGTGAGTATAATCGTCTCAAATTAGAGTTTAGGTAGTTCTCAAGTGAGTATAATATTCTCAAATTAGAGTTATAGGTGGTTCAAAAAATTCTGCTACAATGCAGTTGTTATAAATAGACCATTTGCCATCATTAAATCATCCCTAGTTGGGGTAGGTAATTCCTCTTATTTTCCTTTTTTCAGGTAAGGCAATTACATAGGTAAGTATCAGTTAATACTGTAATAACACATCCATAGTTGCAATCTTTAAGCCCGCCGCGACGTTTCGATTGAAATAAATCTTCTTCAGGCTTGGGCTTAAGATGTGTGATAAGTGGTAATAAACACAAGTCATTTTGCTTTGTTTGTGATGAGTGCATGGAGCATTTTGTCCTATGCTGGCTGAGGTCAGAGTGAGCAGTGAGCTGTTTGCTGATCTGCCTTATATACTCTCTGCCTCTGTTAGACTCCTCCCCTTTCTTTTACAAAACTCTTTTCGAGACAATGTGAAGGGTGGATCCAATTGAAATGTGAGGTGGGTAATTCCTTTTCTTAAGGTAATTACCAGGTAAGTATTTGTCATATTATTATGTTAATGTTTTTTTCTGTTTGAAATAAAACATGTAGTAAATCCAATGGTGTTGTCTGTAATTCCTTCTTTATACCTTTTTTCAGGTGAGGTAATTACACAGGTGAATATTCTGTATTGTAGTTATGTACATGTTTCTTCGGTTTGAAATAAAACATGTAATAAACCAATTGGTGTTGTTAGTGGATAATTCCTCCCTTTTTCCTCTTTACAGTTAAAAAAGGAAAAAAGATGAATACTCCGTAGTGTTTAAATCTCAGCTATTCCACCTTCCACTACCCAGCCAAAACCATGCCTTTCTTCATATTTACACTGTCCAACAGCATCGTCCCTGAACCAGATGGGATGGGGGTTAGGATGAGGGCAAGGGGTCCTGTGGTTAGGGTTAGGGTAAGGGGTCCTGGGGTTAGGGTTAGGGTAAGAGGATTTGGGGTAGGGGTAGTAGAAAGCAGGGTCCGTCAGGAGCCGTTAATTCCTTGGCCTCTTTCTCGCCAGTTGCTTGTGGGAAACGATTCCTAAAAATTGGACAGCATCGGTCCAACATGGAGAAGACTAAAGCAGTGTTTTAGAAGGGCACCCCAATGCTGTTCCAGGCGGCACTGGCCAGGGTTAGGTAAGAACGGTAATATCCGTGGACCGACCCCGTCGGTCCAACGTTATGCACGGGCCCTCCTGGAACATAGGGTGCCCCTCACTTGGTAAAATAACCTTGTACAAACACTATTAAATATAGTTGTCTTTACGTGTGGGTAGGTTTCTAAAGAAGCTATCCCCTTTTACACGGTAGGTGGTAGTCTTAGTTCTCAGGTGAGTATAATCGTCTCAAATTAGAGTTTAGGTAGTTCTCAAGTGAGTATAATATTCTCAAATTAGAGTTATAGGTGGTTCAAAAAATTCTGCTACAATGCAGTTGTTATAAATAGACCATTTGCCATCATTAAATCATCCCTAGTTGGGGTAGGTAATTCCTCTTATTTTCCTTTTTTCAGGTAAGGCAATTACATAGGTAAGTATCAGTTAATACTGTAATAACACATCCATAGTTGCAATCTTTAAGCCCGCCGCGACGTTTCGATTGAAATAAATCTTCTTCAGGCTTGGGCTTAAGATGTGTGATAAGTGGTAATAAACACAAGTCATTTTGCTTTGTTTGTGATGAGTGCATGGAGCATTTTGTCCTATGCTGGCTGAGGTCAGAGTGAGCAGTGAGCTGTTTGCTGATCTGCCTTATATACTCTCTGCCTCTGTTAGACTCCTCCCCTTTCTTTTACAAAACTCTTTTCGAGACAATGTGAAGGGTGGATCCAATTGAAATGTGAGGTGGGTAATTCCTTTTCTTAAGGTAATTACCAGGTAAGTATTTGTCATATTATTATGTTAATGTTTTTTTCTGTTTGAAATAAAACATGTAGTAAATCCAATGGTGTTGTCTGTAATTCCTTCTTTATACCTTTTTTCAGGTGAGGTAATTACACAGGTGAATATTCTGTATTGTAGTTATGTACATGTTTCTTCGGTTTGAAATAAAACATGTAATAAACCAATTGGTGTTGTTAGTGGATAATTCCTCCCTTTTTCCTCTTTACAGTTAAAAAAGGAAAAAAGATGAATACTCCGTAGTGTTTAAATCTCAGCTATTCCACCTTCCACTACCCAGCCAAAACCATGCCTTTCTTCATATTTACACTGTCCAACAGCATCGTCCCTGAACCAGATGGGATGGGGGTTAGGATGAGGGCAAGGGGTCCTGTGGTTAGGGTTAGGGTAAGGGGTCCTGGGGTTAGGGTTAGGGTAAGAGGATTTGGGGTAGGGGTAGTAGAAAGCAGGGTCCGTCAGGAGCCGTTAATTCCTTGGCCTCTTTCTCGCCAGTTGCTTGTGGGAAACGATTCCTAAAAATTGGACAGCATCGGTCCAACATGGAGAAGACTAAAGCAGTGTTTTAGAAGGGCACCCCAATGCTGTTCCAGGCGGCACTGGCCAGGGTTAGGTAAGAACGGTAATATCCGTGGACCGACCCCGTCGGTCCAACGTTATGCACGGGCCCTCCTGGAACATAGGGTGCCCCTCACTTGGTAAAATAACCTTGTACAAACACTATTAAATATAGTTGTCTTTACGTGTGGGTAGGTTTCTAAAGAAGCTATCCCCTTTTACACGGTAGGTGGTAGTCTTAGTTCTCAGGTGAGTATAATCGTCTCAAATTAGAGTTTAGGTAGTTCTCAAGTGAGTATAATATTCTCAAATTAGAGTTATAGGTGGTTCAAAAAATTCTGCTACAATGCAGTTGTTATAAATAGACCATTTGCCATCATTAAATCATCCCTAGTTGGGGTAGGTAATTCCTCTTATTTTCCTTTTTTCAGGTAAGGCAATTACATAGGTAAGTATCAGTTAATACTGTAATAACACATCCATAGTTGCAATCTTTAAGCCCGCCGCGACGTTTCGATTGAAATAAATCTTCTTCAGGCTTGGGCTTAAGATGTGTGATAAGTGGTAATAAACACAAGTCATTTTGCTTTGTTTGTGATGAGTGCATGGAGCATTTTGTCCTATGCTGGCTGAGGTCAGAGTGAGCAGTGAGCTGTTTGCTGATCTGCCTTATATACTCTCTGCCTCTGTTAGACTCCTCCCCTTTCTTTTACAAAACTCTTTTCGAGACAATGTGAAGGGTGGATCCAATTGAAATGTGAGGTGGGTAATTCCTTTTCTTAAGGTAATTACCAGGTAAGTATTTGTCATATTATTATGTTAATGTTTTTTTCTGTTTGAAATAAAACATGTAGTAAATCCAATGGTGTTGTCTGTAATTCCTTCTTTATACCTTTTTTCAGGTGAGGTAATTACACAGGTGAATATTCTGTATTGTAGTTATGTACATGTTTCTTCGGTTTGAAATAAAACATGTAATAAACCAATTGGTGTTGTTAGTGGATAATTCCTCCCTTTTTCCTCTTTACAGTTAAAAAAGGAAAAAAGATGAATACTCCGTAGTGTTTAAATCTCAGCTATTCCACCTTCCACTACCCAGCCAAAACCATGCCTTTCTTCATATTTACACTGTCCAACAGCATCGTCCCTGAACCAGATGGGATGGGGGTTAGGATGAGGGCAAGGGGTCCTGTGGTTAGGGTTAGGGTAAGGGGTCCTGGGGTTAGGGTTAGGGTAAGAGGATTTGGGGTAGGGGTAGTAGAAAGCAGGGTCCGTCAGGAGCCGTTAATTCCTTGGCCTCTTTCTCGCCAGTTGCTTGTGGGAAACGATTCCTAAAAATTGGACAGCATCGGTCCAACATGGAGAAGACTAAAGCAGTGTTTTAGAAGGGCACCCCAATGCTGTTCCAGGCGGCACTGGCCAGGGTTAGGTAAGAACGGTAATATCCGTGGACCGACCCCGTCGGTCCAACGTTATGCACGGGCCCTCCTGGAACATAGGGTGCCCCTCACTTGGTAAAATAACCTTGTACAAACACTATTAAATATAGTTGTCTTTACGTGTGGGTAGGTTTCTAAAGAAGCTATCCCCTTTTACACGGTAGGTGGTAGTCTTAGTTCTCAGGTGAGTATAATCGTCTCAAATTAGAGTTTAGGTAGTTCTCAAGTGAGTATAATATTCTCAAATTAGAGTTATAGGTGGTTCAAAAAATTCTGCTACAATGCAGTTGTTATAAATAGACCATTTGCCATCATTAAATCATCCCTAGTTGGGGTAGGTAATTCCTCTTATTTTCCTTTTTTCAGGTAAGGCAATTACATAGGTAAGTATCAGTTAATACTGTAATAACACATCCATAGTTGCAATCTTTAAGCCCGCCGCGACGTTTCGATTGAAATAAATCTTCTTCAGGCTTGGGCTTAAGATGTGTGATAAGTGGTAATAAACACAAGTCATTTTGCTTTGTTTGTGATGAGTGCATGGAGCATTTTGTCCTATGCTGGCTGAGGTCAGAGTGAGCAGTGAGCTGTTTGCTGATCTGCCTTATATACTCTCTGCCTCTGTTAGACTCCTCCCCTTTCTTTTACAAAACTCTTTTCGAGACAATGTGAAGGGTGGATCCAATTGAAATGTGAGGTGGGTAATTCCTTTTCTTAAGGTAATTACCAGGTAAGTATTTGTCATATTATTATGTTAATGTTTTTTTCTGTTTGAAATAAAACATGTAGTAAATCCAATGGTGTTGTCTGTAATTCCTTCTTTATACCTTTTTTCAGGTGAGGTAATTACACAGGTGAATATTCTGTATTGTAGTTATGTACATGTTTCTTCGGTTTGAAATAAAACATGTAATAAACCAATTGGTGTTGTTAGTGGATAATTCCTCCCTTTTTCCTCTTTACAGTTAAAAAAGGAAAAAAGATGAATACTCCGTAGTGTTTAAATCTCAGCTATTCCACCTTCCACTACCCAGCCAAAACCATGCCTTTCTTCATATTTACACTGTCCAACAGCATCGTCCCTGAACCAGATGGGATGGGGGTTAGGATGAGGGCAAGGGGTCCTGTGGTTAGGGTTAGGGTAAGGGGTCCTGGGGTTAGGGTTAGGGTAAGAGGATTTGGGGTAGGGGTAGTAGAAAGCAGGGTCCGTCAGGAGCCGTTAATTCCTTGGCCTCTTTCTCGCCAGTTGCTTGTGGGAAACGATTCCTAAAAATTGGACAGCATCGGTCCAACATGGAGAAGACTAAAGCAGTGTTTTAGAAGGGCACCCCAATGCTGTTCCAGGCGGCACTGGCCAGGGTTAGGTAAGAACGGTAATATCCGTGGACCGACCCCGTCGGTCCAACGTTATGCACGGGCCCTCCTGGAACATAGGGTGCCCCTCACTTGGTAAAATAACCTTGTACAAACACTATTAAATATAGTTGTCTTTACGTGTGGGTAGGTTTCTAAAGAAGCTATCCCCTTTTACACGGTAGGTGGTAGTCTTAGTTCTCAGGTGAGTATAATCGTCTCAAATTAGAGTTTAGGTAGTTCTCAAGTGAGTATAATATTCTCAAATTAGAGTTATAGGTGGTTCAAAAAATTCTGCTACAATGCAGTTGTTATAAATAGACCATTTGCCATCATTAAATCATCCCTAGTTGGGGTAGGTAATTCCTCTTATTTTCCTTTTTTCAGGTAAGGCAATTACATAGGTAAGTATCAGTTAATACTGTAATAACACATCCATAGTTGCAATCTTTAAGCCCGCCGCGACGTTTCGATTGAAATAAATCTTCTTCAGGCTTGGGCTTAAGATGTGTGATAAGTGGTAATAAACACAAGTCATTTTGCTTTGTTTGTGATGAGTGCATGGAGCATTTTGTCCTATGCTGGCTGAGGTCAGAGTGAGCAGTGAGCTGTTTGCTGATCTGCCTTATATACTCTCTGCCTCTGTTAGACTCCTCCCCTTTCTTTTACAAAACTCTTTTCGAGACAATGTGAAGGGTGGATCCAATTGAAATGTGAGGTGGGTAATTCCTTTTCTTAAGGTAATTACCAGGTAAGTATTTGTCATATTATTATGTTAATGTTTTTTTCTGTTTGAAATAAAACATGTAGTAAATCCAATGGTGTTGTCTGTAATTCCTTCTTTATACCTTTTTTCAGGTGAGGTAATTACACAGGTGAATATTCTGTATTGTAGTTATGTACATGTTTCTTCGGTTTGAAATAAAACATGTAATAAACCAATTGGTGTTGTTAGTGGATAATTCCTCCCTTTTTCCTCTTTACAGTTAAAAAAGGAAAAAAGATGAATACTCCGTAGTGTTTAAATCTCAGCTATTCCACCTTCCACTACCCAGCCAAAACCATGCCTTTCTTCATATTTACACTGTCCAACAGCATCGTCCCTGAACCAGATGGGATGGGGGTTAGGATGAGGGCAAGGGGTCCTGTGGTTAGGGTTAGGGTAAGGGGTCCTGGGGTTAGGGTTAGGGTAAGAGGATTTGGGGTAGGGGTAGTAGAAAGCAGGGTCCGTCAGGAGCCGTTAATTCCTTGGCCTCTTTCTCGCCAGTTGCTTGTGGGAAACGATTCCTAAAAATTGGACAGCATCGGTCCAACATGGAGAAGACTAAAGCAGTGTTTTAGAAGGGCACCCCAATGCTGTTCCAGGCGGCACTGGCCAGGGTTAGGTAAGAACGGTAATATCCGTGGACCGACCCCGTCGGTCCAACGTTATGCACGGGCCCTCCTGGAACATAGGGTGCCCCTCACTTGGTAAAATAACCTTGTACAAACACTATTAAATATAGTTGTCTTTACGTGTGGGTAGGTTTCTAAAGAAGCTATCCCCTTTTACACGGTAGGTGGTAGTCTTAGTTCTCAGGTGAGTATAATCGTCTCAAATTAGAGTTTAGGTAGTTCTCAAGTGAGTATAATATTCTCAAATTAGAGTTATAGGTGGTTCAAAAAATTCTGCTACAATGCAGTTGTTATAAATAGACCATTTGCCATCATTAAATCATCCCTAGTTGGGGTAGGTAATTCCTCTTATTTTCCTTTTTTCAGGTAAGGCAATTACATAGGTAAGTATCAGTTAATACTGTAATAACACATCCATAGTTGCAATCTTTAAGCCCGCCGCGACGTTTCGATTGAAATAAATCTTCTTCAGGCTTGGGCTTAAGATGTGTGATAAGTGGTAATAAACACAAGTCATTTTGCTTTGTTTGTGATGAGTGCATGGAGCATTTTGTCCTATGCTGGCTGAGGTCAGAGTGAGCAGTGAGCTGTTTGCTGATCTGCCTTATATACTCTCTGCCTCTGTTAGACTCCTCCCCTTTCTTTTACAAAACTCTTTTCGAGACAATGTGAAGGGTGGATCCAATTGAAATGTGAGGTGGGTAATTCCTTTTCTTAAGGTAATTACCAGGTAAGTATTTGTCATATTATTATGTTAATGTTTTTTTCTGTTTGAAATAAAACATGTAGTAAATCCAATGGTGTTGTCTGTAATTCCTTCTTTATACCTTTTTTCAGGTGAGGTAATTACACAGGTGAATATTCTGTATTGTAGTTATGTACATGTTTCTTCGGTTTGAAATAAAACATGTAATAAACCAATTGGTGTTGTTAGTGGATAATTCCTCCCTTTTTCCTCTTTACAGTTAAAAAAGGAAAAAAGATGAATACTCCGTAGTGTTTAAATCTCAGCTATTCCACCTTCCACTACCCAGCCAAAACCATGCCTTTCTTCATATTTACACTGTCCAACAGCATCGTCCCTGAACCAGATGGGATGGGGGTTAGGATGAGGGCAAGGGGTCCTGTGGTTAGGGTTAGGGTAAGGGGTCCTGGGGTTAGGGTTAGGGTAAGAGGATTTGGGGTAGGGGTAGTAGAAAGCAGGGTCCGTCAGGAGCCGTTAATTCCTTGGCCTCTTTCTCGCCAGTTGCTTGTGGGAAACGATTCCTAAAAATTGGACAGCATCGGTCCAACATGGAGAAGACTAAAGCAGTGTTTTAGAAGGGCACCCCAATGCTGTTCCAGGCGGCACTGGCCAGGGTTAGGTAAGAACGGTAATATCCGTGGACCGACCCCGTCGGTCCAACGTTATGCACGGGCCCTCCTGGAACATAGGGTGCCCCTCACTTGGTAAAATAACCTTGTACAAACACTATTAAATATAGTTGTCTTTACGTGTGGGTAGGTTTCTAAAGAAGCTATCCCCTTTTACACGGTAGGTGGTAGTCTTAGTTCTCAGGTGAGTATAATCGTCTCAAATTAGAGTTTAGGTAGTTCTCAAGTGAGTATAATATTCTCAAATTAGAGTTATAGGTGGTTCAAAAAATTCTGCTACAATGCAGTTGTTATAAATAGACCATTTGCCATCATTAAATCATCCCTAGTTGGGGTAGGTAATTCCTCTTATTTTCCTTTTTTCAGGTAAGGCAATTACATAGGTAAGTATCAGTTAATACTGTAATAACACATCCATAGTTGCAATCTTTAAGCCCGCCGCGACGTTTCGATTGAAATAAATCTTCTTCAGGCTTGGGCTTAAGATGTGTGATAAGTGGTAATAAACACAAGTCATTTTGCTTTGTTTGTGATGAGTGCATGGAGCATTTTGTCCTATGCTGGCTGAGGTCAGAGTGAGCAGTGAGCTGTTTGCTGATCTGCCTTATATACTCTCTGCCTCTGTTAGACTCCTCCCCTTTCTTTTACAAAACTCTTTTCGAGACAATGTGAAGGGTGGATCCAATTGAAATGTGAGGTGGGTAATTCCTTTTCTTAAGGTAATTACCAGGTAAGTATTTGTCATATTATTATGTTAATGTTTTTTTCTGTTTGAAATAAAACATGTAGTAAATCCAATGGTGTTGTCTGTAATTCCTTCTTTATACCTTTTTTCAGGTGAGGTAATTACACAGGTGAATATTCTGTATTGTAGTTATGTACATGTTTCTTCGGTTTGAAATAAAACATGTAATAAACCAATTGGTGTTGTTAGTGGATAATTCCTCCCTTTTTCCTCTTTACAGTTAAAAAAGGAAAAAAGATGAATACTCCGTAGTGTTTAAATCTCAGCTATTCCACCTTCCACTACCCAGCCAAAACCATGCCTTTCTTCATATTTACACTGTCCAACAGCATCGTCCCTGAACCAGATGGGATGGGGGTTAGGATGAGGGCAAGGGGTCCTGTGGTTAGGGTTAGGGTAAGGGGTCCTGGGGTTAGGGTTAGGGTAAGAGGATTTGGGGTAGGGGTAGTAGAAAGCAGGGTCCGTCAGGAGCCGTTAATTCCTTGGCCTCTTTCTCGCCAGTTGCTTGTGGGAAACGATTCCTAAAAATTGGACAGCATCGGTCCAACATGGAGAAGACTAAAGCAGTGTTTTAGAAGGGCACCCCAATGCTGTTCCAGGCGGCACTGGCCAGGGTTAGGTAAGAACGGTAATATCCGTGGACCGACCCCGTCGGTCCAACGTTATGCACGGGCCCTCCTGGAACATAGGGTGCCCCTCACTTGGTAAAATAACCTTGTACAAACACTATTAAATATAGTTGTCTTTACGTGTGGGTAGGTTTCTAAAGAAGCTATCCCCTTTTACACGGTAGGTGGTAGTCTTAGTTCTCAGGTGAGTATAATCGTCTCAAATTAGAGTTTAGGTAGTTCTCAAGTGAGTATAATATTCTCAAATTAGAGTTATAGGTGGTTCAAAAAATTCTGCTACAATGCAGTTGTTATAAATAGACCATTTGCCATCATTAAATCATCCCTAGTTGGGGTAGGTAATTCCTCTTATTTTCCTTTTTTCAGGTAAGGCAATTACATAGGTAAGTATCAGTTAATACTGTAATAACACATCCATAGTTGCAATCTTTAAGCCCGCCGCGACGTTTCGATTGAAATAAATCTTCTTCAGGCTTGGGCTTAAGATGTGTGATAAGTGGTAATAAACACAAGTCATTTTGCTTTGTTTGTGATGAGTGCATGGAGCATTTTGTCCTATGCTGGCTGAGGTCAGAGTGAGCAGTGAGCTGTTTGCTGATCTGCCTTATATACTCTCTGCCTCTGTTAGACTCCTCCCCTTTCTTTTACAAAACTCTTTTCGAGACAATGTGAAGGGTGGATCCAATTGAAATGTGAGGTGGGTAATTCCTTTTCTTAAGGTAATTACCAGGTAAGTATTTGTCATATTATTATGTTAATGTTTTTTTCTGTTTGAAATAAAACATGTAGTAAATCCAATGGTGTTGTCTGTAATTCCTTCTTTATACCTTTTTTCAGGTGAGGTAATTACACAGGTGAATATTCTGTATTGTAGTTATGTACATGTTTCTTCGGTTTGAAATAAAACATGTAATAAACCAATTGGTGTTGTTAGTGGATAATTCCTCCCTTTTTCCTCTTTACAGTTAAAAAAGGAAAAAAGATGAATACTCCGTAGTGTTTAAATCTCAGCTATTCCACCTTCCACTACCCAGCCAAAACCATGCCTTTCTTCATATTTACACTGTCCAACAGCATCGTCCCTGAACCAGATGGGATGGGGGTTAGGATGAGGGCAAGGGGTCCTGTGGTTAGGGTTAGGGTAAGGGGTCCTGGGGTTAGGGTTAGGGTAAGAGGATTTGGGGTAGGGGTAGTAGAAAGCAGGGTCCGTCAGGAGCCGTTAATTCCTTGGCCTCTTTCTCGCCAGTTGCTTGTGGGAAACGATTCCTAAAAATTGGACAGCATCGGTCCAACATGGAGAAGACTAAAGCAGTGTTTTAGAAGGGCACCCCAATGCTGTTCCAGGCGGCACTGGCCAGGGTTAGGTAAGAACGGTAATATCCGTGGACCGACCCCGTCGGTCCAACGTTATGCACGGGCCCTCCTGGAACATAGGGTGCCCCTCACTTGGTAAAATAACCTTGTACAAACACTATTAAATATAGTTGTCTTTACGTGTGGGTAGGTTTCTAAAGAAGCTATCCCCTTTTACACGGTAGGTGGTAGTCTTAGTTCTCAGGTGAGTATAATCGTCTCAAATTAGAGTTTAGGTAGTTCTCAAGTGAGTATAATATTCTCAAATTAGAGTTATAGGTGGTTCAAAAAATTCTGCTACAATGCAGTTGTTATAAATAGACCATTTGCCATCATTAAATCATCCCTAGTTGGGGTAGGTAATTCCTCTTATTTTCCTTTTTTCAGGTAAGGCAATTACATAGGTAAGTATCAGTTAATACTGTAATAACACATCCATAGTTGCAATCTTTAAGCCCGCCGCGACGTTTCGATTGAAATAAATCTTCTTCAGGCTTGGGCTTAAGATGTGTGATAAGTGGTAATAAACACAAGTCATTTTGCTTTGTTTGTGATGAGTGCATGGAGCATTTTGTCCTGTCCTATGCTGGCTGAGGTCAGAGTGAGCAGTGAGCTGTTTGCTGATCTGCCTTATATACTCTCTGCCTCTGTTAGACTCCTCCCCTTTCTTTTACAAAACTCTTTCGAGACAATGTGAAGGGTGGATCCAATTGAAATGTGAGGTGGGTAATTCTTTTCTTAAGGTAATTACCAGGTAAGTATTTGTCATATTATTATGTTAATGTTTTTTTCTGTTGAAATAAAACATGTAGTAAATCCAATGGTGTTGTCTGTAATTCCTTCTTTATACCTTTTTTCAGGTGAGGTAATTACACAGGTGAATATTCTGTATTGTAGTTATGTACATGTTTCTTCGGTTTGAAATAAAACATGTTATAAACAATTGGTGTTGTTAGTGGATAATTCCTCCCTTTTTCCTCTTTACAGTTAAAAAAGGAAAAAAGATGAATACTCCGTAGTGTTTAAATCTCAGCTATTCCACCTTTCCACTACCCAGCCAAAACCATGCCTTTCTTCATATTTACACTGTCCAACAGCATCGTCCCTGAACCAGATGGGATGGGGGTTAGGATGAGGGCAAGGGGTCCTGTGGTTAGGGTTAGGGTAAGGGGTCCTGGGTTAGGGTTAGGGTAAGAGGATTTGGGGGTAGGGGTAGTAGAAAGCAGGGTCCGTCAGGAGCCGTTAATTCCTTGGCCTCTTTCTCGCCAGTTGCTTGTGGGAAACGATTCCTAAAAATTGGACAGCATCGGTCCAACATGGAGAAGACTAAAGCAGTGTTTTAGAAGGGCACCCCAATGCTGTTCCAGGCGGCACTGGCCAGGGTTAGGTAAGAACGGTAATATCCGTGACCGACCCCGTCGGTCCAACGTTATGCACGGGCCCTCCTGGAACATAGGGTGCCCCTCACTTGGTAAAATAACCTTGTACAAACACTAATTAAATATAGTTGTCTTTACGTGTGGGTAGGTTTCTAAAGAAGCTATCCCCTTTTACACGGTAGGTGGTAGTCTTAGTTCTCAGGTGAGTATAATCGTCTCAAATTAGAGTTTAGGTAGTTCTCAAGTGAGTATAATATTCTCAAATTAGAGTTATAGGTGGTTCAAAAAATTCTGCTACAATGCAGTTGTTATAAATAGACCATTTGCCATCATTAAATCATCCCTAGTTGGGGTAGGTAATTCCCTCTTATTTTCCTTTTTCCAGGTAAGGCAATTACATAGGTAAGTATCAGTTAATACTGTAATAACACATCCATAGTTGCAATCTTTAAGCCCGCCGCGACGTTTCGATGAAATAAATCTTCTTCAGGCTTGGGCTTAAGATGTGTGATAAAGTGGTATAAACACAGTCATTTTGCTTTGTTTGTGATGAGTGCATGGAGCATTTTGGTCCTATGCTGGCTGAGGTCAGAGTGAGCAGTGAGCTGTTTGCTGATCTGCCTATATACTCTCTGCCTCTGTTAGACTCCTCCCCTTTCTTTTACAAAACTCTTTTCGAGACAATGTGAAGGTGGATCCAATTGAAATGTGAGGTGGGTAATTCCTTTTCTTAAGGTAATTACCAGGTAAGTATTTGTCATATTATTATGTTAATGTTTTTTTTCTGTTTGAAATAAAACATGTAGTAAATCCAATGGTGTTGTCTGTAATTCCTTCTTTATCTCTTTTTTCAGGTGAGGTAATTACACAGGTGAATATTCTGTATTGTAGTTATGTACATGTTTTCTTCGGTTTGAAATAAAACATGTAATAAACCAATTGGTGTTGTTAGTGGATAATTCCTCCCTTTTTCCTCTTTACAGTTAAAAAAGGAAAAAAGATGAATACTCCGTAGTGTTTAAAATCTCAGCTATTCCACCTTCCACTACCCAGCCAAAACCATGCCTTTCTTCATATTTACACTGTCCAACAGCATCGTCCCTGAACCAGATGGGATGGGGGTTAGGATGAGGGGCAAGGTGGTCCTGTGGTTAGGGTTAGGGTAAGGGGTCCTGGGGTTAGGGTTAGGGTAAGAGGATTTGGGTAGGGGTAGTAGAAAGCAGGGGTCCGTCAGGAGCCGTTAATTCCTTGCCTCTTTCTCGCCAGTTGCTTGTGGGAAACGATTCCTAAAATTGGACAGCATCGGTCCAACATGGAGAAGACTAAAGCAGTGTTTTAGAAGGGCACCCCAATGCTGTTCCAGCGGCACTGGCCAGGGTTAGGTAAGAACGGTAATATCCGTGGACCGACCCCGTCGGTCCAACGTTATGCACGGGCCCTCTGGAACATAGGGTGCCCCTCACTTGGTAAAATAACCTTGTACAAACACTATTAAATATAGTTGTCTTTACGTGTGGGTAGGTTTCTAAGAAGCTATCCCCTTTTACACGGTAGGTGGTAGTCTTAGTTCTCAGGTGAGTATAATCGTCTCAAATTAGAGTGTTTAGGTAGTTCTCAAGTGAGTATAATATTCTCAAATTAGAGTTATAGGTGGTTTCAAAAAATTCTGCTACAATGCAGTTGTTATAAATAGACCATTTGCCATCATTAAATCATCCCTAGTTGGGGTAGGTAATTCCTCTTATTTTCCTTTTTCCAGGTAAGGCAATTACATAGGTAAGTATCAGTTAATACTGTAATAACACCTCCATAGTTGCAATCTTTAAGCCGCCGCGACGTTTCGATTGAAATAAATCTTCTTCAGGCTTGGGCTTAAGATGTGTGATAAGTTGGTAATAAACACAAGTCATTTTGCTTGTTTGTGATGAGTGCATGGAGCATTTTGTCCTATGCTGGCTGAGGTCAGAGTGAGCAGTGAGCTGTTTTGCTGATCTGCCTTATATACTCTCTGCCTCTGTTAGACTCCTCCCCTTTCTTTTACAAAACTCTTTTCGAGACAATGTGAAGGGTGGATCCAATTGAAATGTGAGGTGGGTAATTCCTTTTCTTAAGGTAATTACCAGGTAAGTATTTGTCATATTATTATGTTAATGTTTTTTTCTGTTTGAATAAAACATGTAGTAAATCCAATGGTGTTGTCTGTATTCCTTCTTTATACCTTTTTTCAGGTGAGGTAATTACACAGGTGAATATTCTGTATTGTAGTTATGTACATGTTTCTTCGGTTTGAAATAAAACATGTAATAAACCAATTGGTGTTGTTAGTGGATAATTCCTCCCTTTTTCCTCTTTACAGTTAAAAAAAGGAAAAAGATGAATACTCCGTAGTGTTTAAATCTCAGCTATTCCACCTTCCACTACCCAGCCAAAACCATGCCTTTCTTCATATTTACACTGTCCAACAGCATCGTCCCTGAACCAGATGGGATGGGGGTTAGGATGAGGGCAAGGGGTCCTGTGGTTAGGGTTAGGGTAAGGGGTCCTGGGGTTAGGGTTAGGGTAAGAGGATTTGGGGTAGGGGTAGTAGAAAGCAGGGTCCGTCAGGAGCCGTTAATTCCTTGGCCTCTTTCTCGCCAGTTGCTTGTGGGAAACGATTCCTAAAAATTGGACAGCATCGTCCAACATGGAGAAGACTAAAGCAGTGTTTTAGAAGGGCACCCCAATGCTGTTCCAGGCGGCACTGGCCAGGGTTAGGTAAGAACGGTAATATCCGTGGACCGACCCCGTCGGTCCAACGTTATGCACGGGCCCTCCTGGAACATAGGGTGCCCCTCACTTGGTATAAATAACCTTGTACAAACACTATTAAATATAGTTGTCTTTACGTGTGGGTAGGTTTCTAAAGAAGCTATCCCCTTTTACACGGTAGGTGGTAGTCCTTAGTTCTCAGGTGAGTATAATCGTCTCAAATTAGAGTTTAGGTAGTTCTCAAGTGAGTATAATATTCTCAAATTAGAGTTAATTAGGTGGTTCAAAAAATTCTGCTACAATGCAGTTGTTATAAATAGACCATTTGCCATCATTTAAATCATCCCTAGTTGGGGTAGGTAATTCCTCTTATTTTCCTTTTTCCAGGTAAGGCAATTACATAGGTAAGTATCAGTTAATACTGTAATAACACATCCATAGTTGCAATCTTTTAAGCCCGCCCGCGACGTTTCGATTGAAATAAATCTTCTTCAGGCTTGGGCTTAAGATGTGTGATAAGTGGTAATAAACACAAGTCATTTTGCTTTGTTTGTGATGAGTGCATGGAGCATTTTGTCCTATGCTGGCTGAGGTCAGAGTGAGCAGTGAGCTGTTTGCTGATCTGCCTTATATACTCTCTGCCTCTGTTAGACTCTCCCTTTCTTTTACAAAACTCTTTTCGAGACAATGTGAAGGGTGGATCCAATTGAAATGTGAGGTGGGTAATTCCTTTTCTTAAGGTAATTACCAGGTAAGTATTTGTCATATTATTATGTTAATGTTTTTTTCTGTTTGAAATAAAACATGTAGTAAATCCAATGGTGTTGTCTGTAATTCCTTCTTTATACCTTTTTCAGGTGAGGTAATTACACAGGTGAATATTCTGTATTGTAGTTATGTACATGTTTCTTCGGTTTGAAATAAAACATGTAATAAACCAATTGGTGTTGTTAGTGGATAATTCCTCCCTTTTTCCTCTTTACAGTTAAAAAGGAAAAAAGATGAATACTCCGTAGTGTTTAAATCTCAGCTATTCACCTTCCACTACCCAGCCAAAACCATGCCTTTCTTCATATTTACACTGTCCAACAGCATCGTCCCTGAACCAGATGGGATGGGGGTTAGGATGAGGGCAAGGGGTCCTGTGGTTAGGGTTAGGGTAAGGGGTCCTGGGGTTAGGGTTAGGGTAAGAGGATTTGGGGTAGGGGGTAGTAGAAAGCAGGGTCCGTCAGGAGCCGTTAATTCCTTGGCCTCTTTCTCGCCAGTTGCTTGTGGGAAACGATTCCTAAAAATTGGACAGCATCGGTCCAACATGGAGAAGACTAAAGCAGTGTTTTAGAAGGGCACCCCAATGCTGTTCCAGGCGGCACTGGCCAGGGTTAGGTAAGAACGGTAATATCCGTGGACCGACCCCGTCGGTCCAACGTTATGCACGGGCCCTCCTGGAACATAGGGTGCCCCTCACTTGGTAAAATAACCTTGTACAAACACTATTAAATATAGTTGTCTTTACGTGTGGGTAGGTTTCTAAAGAAGCTATCCCCTTTTACACGGTAGGTGGTAGTCTTAGTTCTCAGGTGAGTATAATCGTCTCAAATTAGAGTTTAGGTAGTTCTCAAGTGAGTATAATATTCTCAAATTAGAGTTATAGGTGGTTCAAAAAATTCTGCTACAATGCAGTTGTTATAAATAGACCATTTGCCATCATTAAA
The DNA here is from genome assembly GCF_947347685.1 of Pleuronectes platessa. Lineage (NCBI taxonomy): Eukaryota > Metazoa > Chordata > Actinopteri > Pleuronectiformes > Pleuronectidae > Pleuronectes > Pleuronectes platessa. Next base: position 186,548 of record NW_026518964.1, read on the forward strand.
TCATCCCTAGTTGGGGTAGGTAATTCCTCTTATTTTCCTTTTTCCAGGTAAGGCAATTACATAGGGTAAGTATCAGTTAATACTGTAATAACACATCCATAGTTGCAATCTTTAAGCCCGCCGCGACGTTTCGATTGAAATAAATCTTCTTCAGGCTTGGGCTTAAGATGTGTGATAAGTGGTAATAAACACAAGTCATTTTGCTTTGTTTTGTGATGAGTGCATGGAGCATTTTGTCCTATGCTGGCTGAGGTCAGAGTGAGCAGTGAGCTGTTTGCTGATCTGCCTTATATACTCTCTGCCTCTGTTAGACTCCTCCCCTTTCTTTTACAAACTCTTTTCGAGACAATGTGAAGGGTGGATCCAATTGAAATGTGAGGTGGGTAATTCCTTTTCTTAAGGTAATTACCAGGTAAGTATTTGTCATATTATTATGTTAATGTTTTTTTCTGTTTGAAATAAAACATGTAGTAAATCCAATGGTGTTGTCTGTAATTCCTTCTTTATACCTTTTTTCAGGTGAGGTAATTACACAGGTGAATATTCTGTATTGTAGTTATGTACATGTTTCTTCGGTTTGAAATAAAACATGTAATAAACCATTGGTGTTGTTAGTGGATAATTCCTCCCTTTTTCCTCTTTACAGTTAAAAAAGGAAAAAAAGATGAATACTCCGTAGTGTTTAAATCTCAGCTATTCCACCCTTCCACTAACCCAGCCAAAACCATGCCTTTCTTCATATTTACACTGTCCAACAGCATCGTCCACTGAACCAGATGGGATGGGGGTTAGGATGAGGGCAAGGGGTCCTGTGGTTAGGGTTAGGGTAAGGGGTCCTGGGGTTAGGGTTAGGGTAAGAGGATTTGGGGTAGGGGTAGTAGAAAGCAGGGTCCGTCAGGAGCCGTTAATTCCTTGGCCTCTTTCTCGCCAGTTGCTTGTGGGAAACGATTCCTAAAAATTGGACAGCATCGGTCCAACATGGAGAAGACTAAAGCAGTGTTTTAGAAGGGCACCCCAATGCTGTTCCAGGCGGCACTGGCCAGGGTTAGGTAAGAACGGTAATATCCGTGGACCGACCCCGTCGGTCCAACGTTATGCACGGGCCCTCCTGGAACATAGGGTGCCCCTCACTTGGTAAAATAACCTTGTACAAACACTATTAAATATAGTTGTCTTTACGTGTGGGTAGGTTTCTAAAGAAGCTATCCCCTTTTACACGGTAGGTGGTAGTCTTAGTTCTCAGGTGAGTATAATCGTCTCAAATTAGAGTTTAGGTAGTCTCAAGTGAGTATAATATTCTCAAATTAGAGTTATAGGTGGTTCAAAAAATTCTGCTACAATGCAGTTGTTATAAATAGACCATTTGCCATCATTAAATCATCCCTAGTTGGGGTAGGTAATTCCTCTTATTTTCCTTTTTCCAGGTAAGGGCAATTACATAGGTAAGTATCAGTTAATACTGTAATAACACATCCATAGTTGCAATCTTTAAGCCCGCCGCGACGTTTCGATTGAAATAAATCTTCTTCAGGCTTGGGCTTAAGATGTGTGATAAGTGGTAATAACACAAGTCATTTTGCTTTGTTTGTGATGAGTGCATGGAGCATTTTGTCCTATGCTGGCTGAGGTCAGAGTGAGCAGTGAGCTGTTTGCTGATCTGCCTTATATACTCTCTGCCTCTGTTAGACTCCTCCCCTTTCTTTTACAAAACTCTTTTCGAGACAATGTGAAGGGTGGATCCAATTGAAATGTGAGGTGGGTAATTCCTTTTCTTAAGGTAATTACCAGGTAAGTATTTGTCATATTATTATGTTAATGTTTTTTTTCTGTTTGAAATAAAACATGTAGTAAATCCAATGGTGTTGTCTGTAATTCCTTCTTTATACCTTTTTTCAGGTGAGGTAATTACACAGGTGAATATTCTGTATTGTAGTTATGTACATGTTTCTTCGGTTTGAAATAAAACATGTAATAAACCAATTGGTGTTGTTAGTGGATAATTCCTCCCCTTTTTCCTCTTTACAGTTAAAAAAGGAAAAAGATGAATACTCCGTAGTGTTTAAATCTCAGCTATTCCACCTTCCACTACCCAGCCAAAACCATGCCTTTCTTCATATTTACACTGTCCAACAGCATCGTCCCTGAACCAGATGGGATGGGGGTTAGGATGAGGGCAAGGGGTCCTGTGGTTAGGGTTAGGGTAAGGGGTCCTGGGGTTAGGGTTAGGGTAAGAGGATTTGGGGTAGGGGTAGTAGAAAGCAGGGTCCCGTCAGGAGCCGTTAATTCCTTGGCCTCTTTCTCGCCAGTTGCTTGTGGGGAAACGATTCCTAAAAAATTGGACAGCATCGGTCCAACATGGAGAAGACTAAAGCAGTGTTTTAGAAGGGCACCCCAATGCTGTTCCAGGCGGCACTGGCCAGGGTTAGGTAAGAACGGTAATATCCGTGGACCGACCCCGTCGGTCCAACGTTATGCACGGGCCCTCCTGGAACATAGGGTGCCCCTCACTTGGTAAAATAACCTTGTACAAACACTATTAAATATAGTTGTCTTTACGTGTGGGTAGGTTTCTAAAGAAGCTATCCCCTTTTACACGGTAGGTGGTAGTCTTAGTTCTCAGGTGAGTATAATCGTCTCAAATTAGAGTTTAGGTAGTTCTCAAGTGAGTATAATATTCTCAATTAGAGTTATAGGTGGTTCAAAAAATTCTGCTACAATGCAGTTGTTATAAATAGACCATTTGCCATCATTAAATCATCCCTAGTTGGGGTAGGTAATTCCTCTTATTTCCTTTTTCCAGGGTAAGGCAATTACATAGGTAAGTATCAGTTAATACTGTAATAACACATCCATAGTTGCAATCTTTAAGCCCGCCGCGACGTTTCGATTGAAATAAATCTTCTTCAGGCTTGGGCTTAAGATGTGTGATAAGTGGTAATAAACACAAGTCATTTTGCTTTGTTTGTGATGAGTGCATGGAGCATTTTGTCCTATGCTGGCTGAGGTCAGAGTGAGCAGTGAGCTGTTTGCTGATCTGCCTTATATACTCTCTGCCTCTGTTAGACTCCTCCCCTTTCTTTTACAAAACTCTTTTCGAGGACAATGTGAAGGGTGGATCCAATTGAAATGTGAGGTGGGTAATTCCTTTTCTTAGGTAATTACCAGGTAAGTATTTGTCATATTATTATGTTAATGTTTTTTTCTGTTTGAAATAAAACATGTAGTAAATCCAATGGTGTTGTCTGTAATTCCTTCTTTATACCTTTTTTCAGGTGAGGTAATTACACAGGTGAATATTCTGTATTGTAGTTATGTACATGTTTCTTCGGTTTGAAATAAAAACATGTAATAAACCAATTGGTGTTGTTAGTGGATAATTCCTCCCTTTTTCCTCTTTACAGTTAAAAAAGGAAAAAAGATGAATACTCCGTAGTGTTTAAATCTCAGCTATTCCACCTTCCACTACCCAGCCAAAACCATGCCTTTCTTCATATTTACACTGTCCAACAGCATCGTCCCTGAACCAGATGGGATGGGGGTTAGGATGAGGGCAAGGGGTCCTGTGGTTAGGGTTAGGGGTAAGGGGTCCTGGGGTTAGGGTTAGGGTAAGAGGATTTGGGGTAGGGGTAGTAGAAAGCAGGGTCCGTCAGGAGCCGTTAATTCCTTGGCCTCTTCTCGCCAGTTGCTTGTGGGAAACGATTCCTAAAAATTGGACAGCATCGGTCCAACATGGAGAAGACTAAAGCAGTGTTTTAGAAGGGCACCCCAATGCTGTTCCAGGCGGCACTGGCAGGCAGGGTTAGGTAAGAACGGTAATATCCGTGGACCGACCCCGTCGGTCCAACGTTATGCACGGCCCTCCTGGAACATAGGGTGCCCCTCACTTGGTAAAATAACCTTGTTACAAACACTATTAAATATAGTTGTCTTTACGTGTGGGGTAGGTTTCTAAAGAAGCTTATCCCCTTTTACACGGTAGGTGGTAGTCTTAGTTCTCAGGTGAGTATAATCGTCTCAAATTAGAGTTTAGGTAGTTCTCAAGTGAGTATAATATTCTCAAATTAGAGTTATAGGTGGTTCAAAAATTCTGCTACAATGCAGTTGTTATAAATAGACCATTTGCCATCATTAAATCATCCCTAGTTGGGGTAGGTAATTCCTCTTATTTTCCTTTTTCCAGGTAAGGCAATTACATAGGTAAGTATCAGTTAATACTGTAATAACACATCCATAGTTGCAATCTTTAAGCCCGCCGCGACGTTTCGATTGAAATAAATCTTCTTCAGGCTTGGGCTTAAGATGTGTGATAAGTGGTAATAAACACAAGTCATTTTGCTTTGTTTGTGATGAGTGCATGGAGGCATTTTGTCCTATGCTGGCTGAGGTCAGAGTGAGCAGTGAGCTGTTTGCTGATCTGCCTTATATACTCTCTGCCTCTGTTAGACTCCTCCCCTTTCTTTTACAAAACTCTTTTCGAGACAATGTGAAGGGTGGACTCCAATTGAAATGTGAGGTGGGTAATTCCTTTTCTTAAGGTAATTACCAGGTAAGTATTTGTCATATTATTATGTTAATGTTTTTTTCTGTTTGAAATAAAACATGTAGTAAATCCAATGGTGTTGTCTGTAATTCCTTCTTTATACCTTTTTTTCAGGTGAGGTAATTACACAGGTGAATATTCTGTATTGTAGTTATGTACATGTTTCTTCGGTTTGAAATAAAACATGTAATAAACCAATTGGTGTTGTTAGTGGATAATTCCTCCCTTTTTCCTCTTTACAGTTAAAAAAGGAAAAAAAGATGAATACTCCGTAGTGTTTAAATCTCAGCTATTCCACCTTCCACTACCCAGCCAAAACCATGCCTTTCTTCATATTTACACTGTCCAACAGCATCGTCCCTGAACCAGATGGGATGGGGTTAGGATGAGGGCAAGGGGGTCCTGTGGTTAGGGTTAGGGTAAGGGGTCCTGGGGTTAGGGTTAGGGTAAGAGGATTTGGGGTAGGGGTAGTAGAAAGCAGGGTCCGTCAGGAGCCGTTAATTCCTTGGCCTCTTTCTCGCCAGTTTGCTTGTGGGAAACGATTCCTAAAAATTGGACAGCATCGGTCCAACATGGAGAAGACTAAAGCAGTGTTTTAGAAGGGCACCCCAATGCTGTTCCAGGCGGCACTGGCCAGGGTTAGGTAAGAACGGTAATATCCGTGGACCGACCCCGTCGGTCCAACGTTATGCACGGGCCCTCCTGGAACATAGGGTGCCCCTCACTTGGTAAAATAACCTTGTACAAACACTATTAAATATAGTTGTCTTTACGTGTGGGTAGGTTTCTAAAGGAAGCTATCCCCTTTTACACGGTAGGTGGTAGTCTTAGTTCTCAGGTGAGTATAATCGTCTCAAATTAGAGTTTAGGTAGTTCTCAAGTGAGTATAATATTCTCAAATTAGAGTTATAGGTGGTTCAAAAAATTCTGCTACAATGCAGTTGTTATAAATAGACCATTTGCCATCATTAAATCATCCCTAGTTGGGGTAGGTAATTCCTCTTATTTTCCTTTTTCCAGGTAAGGCAATTACATAGGTAAGTATCAGTTAATACTGTAATAACACATCCATAGTTGCAATCTTTAAGCCCGCCGCGACGTTTCGATTGAAATAAATCTTCTTCAGGCTTGGGCTTAAGATGTGTGATAAGTGGTAATAAACACAAGTCATTTTGCTTTGTTTGTGATGAGTGCATGGAGCATTTTGTCCTATGCTGGCTGAGGTCAGAGTGAGCAGTGAGCTGTTTGCTGATCTGCCTTATATACTCTCTGCCTCTGTTAGACTCCTCCCCTTTCTTTTACTAAAACTCTTTCTCGAGACAATGTGAAGGGTGGATCCAATTGAAATGTGAGGTGGGTAATTCCTTTTCTTAAGGTAATTACCAGGTAAGTATTTGTCATATTATTATGTTAATGTTTTTTTCTGTTTGAAATAAAACATGTAGTAAATCCAATGGTGTTGTCTGTAATTCCTTCTTTATACCTTTTTTCAGGTGAGGTAATTACACAGGTGAATATTCTGTATTGTAGTTATGTACATGTTTCTTCGGTTTGAAATAAAACATGTAATAAACCAATTGGTGTTGTTAGTGGATAATTCCTCCCTTTTTTCCTCTTTACAGTTAAAAAAGGAAAAAAGAGATGAATACTCCGTAGTGTTTAAATCTCAGCTATTCCACCTTCCACTACCCAGCCAAAACCATGCCTTTCTTCATATTTACACTGTCCAACAGCATCGTCCCTGAACCAGATGGATGGGGGTTAGGATGAGGGCAAGGGGTCCTGGTGGTTAGGGGTTAGGGTAAGGGGGTCCTGGGGTTAGGGTTAGGGTAAGAGGATTTGGGGTAGGGGTAGTAGAAAGCAGGGTCCGTCAGGAGCCGTTAATTCCTTGGCCTCTTTCTCGCCAGTTGCTTGTGGGAAACGATTCCTAAAAATTGGACAGCATCGGTCCCAACATGGAGAAGACTAAAGCAGTGTTTTAGAAGGGCACCCCAATGCTGTTCCAGGCGGCACTGGCCAGGGTTAGGTAAGAACGGTAATATCCGTGGACCGACCCCGTCGGTCCAACGTTATGCACGGGCCCTCCTGGAACATAGGGTGCCCCTCACTTGGTAAAATAACCTTGTACAAACACTATTAAATATAGTTGTCTTTACGTGTGGGTAGGTTTCTAAAGAAGCTATCCCCTTTTACACGGTAGGTGGTAGTCTTAGTTCTCAGGTGAGTATAATCGTCTCAAATTAGAGTTTAGGTAGTTCTCAAGTGAGTATAATATTCTCAAATTAGAGTTATAGGGTGGTTCAAAAAATTCTGCTACAATGCAGTTGTTATAAATAGACCATTTGCCATCATTAAATCATCCCTAGTTGGGGTAGGGGTAATTCCTCTTATTTTCCTTTTTCCAGGTAAGGCAATTACATAGGTAAGTATCAGTTAATACTGTAATAACACATCCATAGTTGCAATCTTTAAGCCCGCCGCGACGTTTCGATTGAAATAAATCTTCTTCAGGCTTGGGCTTAAGATGTGTGATAAGTGGTAATAAACACAAGTCATTTTGCTTTGTTTGTGATGAGTGCATGGAGCATTTTGTCCTATGCTGGCTGAGGTCAGAGTGAGCAGTGAGCTGTTTGCTGATCTGCCTTATATACTCTCTGCCTCTGTTAGACTCCTCCCCTTTCTTTTACAAACTCTTTTCGAGACAATGTGAAGGGTGGATCCAATTGAAATGTGAGGTGGGTAATTCCTTTTCTTAAGGTAATTACCAGGTAAGTATTTGTCATATTATTATGTTAATGTTTTTTTCTGTTTGAAATAAAACATGTAGTAAATCCAATGGTGTTGTCTGTAATTCCTTCTTTATACCTTTTTTCAGGTGAGGTAATTACACAGGTGAATATTCTGTATTGTAGTTATGTACATGTTTCTTCGGTTTGAAATAAAACATGTAATAAACCAATTGGTGTTGTTAGTGGATAATTCCTCCCTTTTTCCTCTTTACAGTTAAAAAAAGGAAAAAAGATGAATACTCCGTAGTGTTTAAATCTCAGCTATTCCACCTTCCACTACCCAGCCAAAACCATGCCTTTCTTCATATTTACACTGTCCAACAGCATCGTCCCTGAACCAGATGGGATGGGGGTTAGGATGAGGGGCAAGGGGTTCCTGTGGTTAGGGTTAGGGTAAGGGGTCCTGGGGTTAGGGTTAGGGTAAGAGGATTTGGGGTAGGGGTAGTAGAAAGCAGGGGTCCGTCAGGAGCCGTTAATTCCTTGGCCTCTTTCTCGCCAGTTGCTTGTGGGAAACGATTCCTAAAAATTGGACAGCATCGGTCCAACATGGAGAAGACTAAAGCAGTGTTTTAGAAGGGCACCCCAATGCTGTTCCAGGCGGCACTGGCCAGGGTTAGGTAAGAACGGTAATATCCGTGGACCGACCCGTCGGTCCAACGTTATGCACGGGGCCCTCCTGGAACATAGGGTGCCCCTCACT
>NW_026518965.1:0-1000 GCF_947347685.1 Pleuronectes platessa
GAAGAGGACACACGAAGGGACACACGAAGGGACACACGAAGGGACACACGAAGGGACACATGAAGGGACACACGGGGACAAGGCCTCATAACCGACGCCTTTAGAGTTTCTAACAAACATCAGAGAAAGACCCTGCAACAGCCTGTTCTCAAAAGTTAGACAAACTTGAAAAAGGGAAAAGGAAACTCTTGAGTTAATTAGCTAAAAAGAGAAAATGAAGATGGGAAGTGAACTATGTTGGACCCTGGTTACATCAGCATCCTGTGTCCCTGAAGGTTCCAGCTCAAGCAGCTGAAACAAGTTTAAAACCCATGAGGGAAAAGACTTTGAGAGGAATAAGAAAGACAGAACAGGGCCGCAGCTAAGACTTTTAGAAACGCTCCGGTTGAGGGTCCCCTGATGCTCCACGCAACACCCAGACAAAAATTCGAGCATGAATTATTCCTCAGTTGCTGGTTATTATCCATCTCTGTGAATTCAGTTTCACAAAACGAGCAGCTCGATGATATTTAAAGCATTTTACTCGCTGACAGGAATAAGAATCTGGTCAAAATTAAACTTAATCTTTAATTACACTGGAACCAGCTCCTAAAACAAGAGCATGTGTCCATTTATTGAAAAGTGAGTAAAGTCAAATCACTGGGTCATCTTCCTCAGCTACAGACATTAATATACAATATATTTAGAAGGTGAACTGCAAATCCTCTTTCAACTGTGGATTGTTGAAGTAAAAATACTTTTTAAATGTATATTAATAAACAAAAAACCTCGCGAATGCAATTATGACTCAAAATTGAATCCAAAAGTTTGTTTTGCCCTAAAACAGTTAATCCAAGTTAAACACGACAACATGAGTGTGTGTACATTTCACATCAGCTTAAGATTCACTCATTCATTGATTAGTGACCAGTCAACTTTCAGCTCAGTGGAAACTTCTGTCAGCTCCTGAACTTGAAAATGCAAAGTTCCTGTTCTGCTGCAAAGATGCTGCGTGAGTGCA